>NW_021146305.1:0-25000 GCF_002837175.3 Physeter macrocephalus
CCCAAAGCAGTTGGACTCTCAGGGCATGCGGCGTTGCTGGGTGGCACCCACACTGCCATTTTGCGCTTGTTGCCGGGATAGAGCCTTTGCCAAATCAGGTGTCCCCCCAGCCTGCACAGTCAGGCCACTGGTCAGAGCAGCGATGGGGCTGCAGGTCCTCTGGGCTGAAGCCTTGTCCCCATCGGGTCCCAGCAGGAGCTCCAGCCCCAGCCCTGACCCTGTGGGACCCCCGTCCAGTCTCAGAGGTCCCGCTGCTGGGAGGACCCTGCCCCTTGCAGCTATGTAGCTCTTTTGACTGTGCCCGAGGTTCTACTCACAGCCCCTCTTGAGGAAGCCCCCGATTCAGGGGAGAACTTTGGTCTTGCCCACCTTTGCCCACCTACTGCCTGTACCCTTCTGCCTGAGGCCTTATGATTTGGAGGCTGCCTGTGGCCTGCTGCCTCCCCAGGCAGGCTGCAGCCAGCATCAGCTGAGCACGTCATGTCCACATGCCGTCCACTCAGTGCCAAGTCTCTTGATGGCTGCCCCCTATGCAGAGGGGGAGACCGGGCTCCCAGGGGTTAGCTGAGTGCATCCACAGTCCCCCTTTCCTCACCCCCTTGGTGGGGGCCGGCGGGGGACAGAAGCCCCTTTGGGCCTGGCTTCCCTCATGTCACCTGCAGGCAGGTGGTGCCCCTCCAGAAGTCCCCCAGGTGGCCACCTGGCTGTGTTGGAAGCCAGAATCACGTGAGCAGCCCGACTGAGAACTGGCCCCCAGCCCTTGGCTCCCAGCCAGTATTTGGGTATAGGTGGCCATGAGGCCCCATGTGGATAGCAGGTCCCCAGGAAGGAGCAGTGGTCAGGGGCTGGGGTGGGGGCCATTTCCTGAGCCTCCTTCCAGAAGTAGTCCTGGACATTGTGAGCCAGGCAGAGGTATCATACCAGGCATCCCAGCACCACCCCTGGGCATGGTCTTGGGGTCTGGGCTGGCACTCAGGCCCCTGGCTTCCAGGAGGGCCTTGTCTTCACACCAGCCAGTTCTTATTAAGTTCTTGCTGTATGTGGGGCAGCTGGAGAGAGCAAAACCCATTCCAGAGGGTGGCTGATGGAGCTGGGCTTCAGGACACCCCTCAGGCTGCCACGGGAGCTCGGATTATAGGGACTGTGAAGGCTGGGCAGGTGCCCAGTGATGGGGGTCTGGACCAGGCTGTGGCTCGGGTAGGGTGGGGGAGTCTGAATGTTTTAGGAGCTGGGTTGACAGGACCTGGCGACAGGCCTGGAGGAGGCATTGACAGACCTTTGGCCTCTGTATGACTGGGTGGTCATCAGTGGGAAGGGCAGGCCTAGTGGGAAGGGCAGACCTGGTGAGAGGCATTCTGGGGACATCACAGGGCCAGAGTGACACCTGGAAGGGCAGAGGCTCCAAGGGTGGGAGGCCCAGCCCTCGTCAGTTTGGAGACTGTGGCGGGAGGTATAGACCTGTGGGAGCACAGGGAGGCCTGGGGGGAGCGGCGACTGGAGGTGTCCAGTGAGTCAGGCTGGTCTGGGGTCCCTGCCCAGGAGGTGGACGGGCCGGGCGACTGGCCTCCACCTCTATGCCGGGTGGGGAGGTGGAATTGTTGGCTAGAGAGTGTATCCTCGGAAAGACTTGCGAGGGGCTGGAGTCATGTAGTCATTGGAGTGTGGTCACTGGTGTGTCACCACCACATCACCTGCACTGGGGGTGATGGTAGACAAAAAGTGCTGTTGTGCTGTTTTCGTTGGTGTTTCTCCAGTTGTTATGAGACCGGGTGTTTTTCTATGTATCTGTGACATTTGTATATCTTTCGTTAATCTTGCCTATTCTCATCTTTGGCCTTTTTTTTTCCCCCTGGAGTAGCTTGCTTTCTTTATGGTTTGTTAACAGCATATGTGGAAAGGGGATTATGGGCCTTTAATCCATCATCTAAATTGCTAGTGCTTTTCCCAGCTTGTAGTTTGTTTTCTGATTTTATGATATTTTGTGTGGAAGTTGCATGTTTTTGTGCAGTTGGATCTTTCGGCTTTTGATGTTTTATTTCTGCTCATAGTTTCATGCTTTGAGAACCCGTGACTCTTCTCCCATGTCTTGCACCATGTTCGGTTCTCCTTGAGGGCCTGGGATTATGGAGATCCAGCTCTAACTCTGGTGCCCAGACCCCAGAGACTTAGCACGGGCTGTCAGTACTGCTCTGCTGTGGGGTCATCCACCAGAGCCCCCTTCCCGTTTGTGTGGTCTGTGCCACATTCCCCCCACCCTCCAGCTGGTAGCAGCTGGGCCCCTGGCCCTGGAAACCCCTGGGCTGCCTTGTGTGTTCTGAACCCTGTGTGGAGGGGTGAAGCCTGCCCTCCATGGTGCAGTCCTGCTGGGCGAGGGGGCAGGGGGTGGGAGGGGAAGGGGCAGGGCATGGATGGAGTGCTGAGGGGCCAGCTCTCTCCTGCCTCGGGCTCTCCAGATGAGAGTTCATTCAGGTCTTCCACCTCTGGCCCTGGGAAGAGGGAGCTCAGAGGGTGGGAGGCTGCAGCTGGAGAGCGTCTGAGGTGGGCCTGGGTGGACTCTGTGCCCTGCCTTGGGCCCCAACACTGACCTGCAGCTGCTTTGCTCTCTAGAGACGTCTCCCACAACCTGCTCCGGGCGCTGGACGTCGGGCTCCTGGCGAACCTCTCGGCGCTGACGGAGCTGTGAGTGTCCCCTCCAGGGCCGCTGCGGGATTCCATGCAGTGGGCAGGTGGCGGCTGCCTGTCACTGTTGCGGTTAAGGGGGCTCGCGTCAGACCATGTCGAATCTCTCCTTTCTTCCAGGGACATAAGCAACAACAAGATTTCTACATTAGAAGAAGGAATATTTGCTAATTTATTTAATTTAAGTGAAATGTAAGTTTTGTTGGTTTTGGTGGCTGTTGGCAGCTGGGCCCATGGCCCCCACACCTGCCCTCTGAGCCTGCCCCGCCCCCTGCAGAAACCTGAGCGGGAACCCGCTGGAGTGTGACTGTGGTCTGGCCTGGCTGCCGCGCTGGGCAGAGGAGCAGCAGGTCCACGTGGTGCGGCCCGAGGCAGCCACGTGCGCTGGGCCCGGCCCCCTGGCCGGCCGGCCCCTCCTCAGCGGCCCCCTGTTGGACAGCAGCTGTGGTGAGTGCGGGTGGGCGGGACACACTTGGTCCCTCCCTGCCGGGCAGCTTGGCCAAACAGCCGGCGGGAACCCTGCCGGTGTTCAGGGGTCTCCAGCTTAGGGTGGCAGATGAGGATCAGAGAACAGCTGCACGACAGAAATAATTACAGGGGCTGAGACAGACTGACTGGGGGAGGGGTCAGGGAGGCCCTCTGGACCAGGGAACCATGTGGGCGGGAGGCAGGGAGATCAGCCTGGGGGTGGGGGTGAGCGCCACGCAGCCATTGGAGGGTCGGAGATGATGTGATCTGGGGTGTAGAATGGTGTGGGGTACACCCTCGGGACCAGCCTGACCGTCCCTTCCAGGTGAGGAGTACGTCGCCTGTGTCCCTGATGACAGCTCGGGCGCCGTGACTCTGGTGGCTTTCTCAGCTGCCCACGAGGGCCCGCTGGCCCCTGAGGCCTGCAGCGCCTTCTGCTTCGCGGCTGGCCAGGGCCTCGCGGCCCTCTCAGAGCAGGGCAGGTGTCTGTGCGGGTTGGCCCGGCCTCCCAATGCCTCTTCGGCCTGCCTACCCTCCTGCTCCAGCCCCTCACTGCCCCCCGCCCCCACCTGCTGGGGGCCCACCCTCCTCCAGAACATCTTCCCTGCCTCCCCAGGGGCTGCCCTGGTGGGGCCCCAAGGACCCCTGGCCTCTGGCCAGCCTGCAGCCTTCCACGTCACTGCCTCACTGCCCGTCAGCTCCACGCGCTGGGACTTCGGCGATGGCTCCCCTGAGGTGGACATTGCTGGCCCGGATGCCACTCACCACTATGTGCTGCCTGGGCGCTATCCCGTGACGGCCGTGCTGGCCCTGGGGGTCGGCTCTGCTCGCCTCTGGGCAGAGGTGCGGGTGGAGGCGGCTCCCATAGCCCTGGAGCTCATGTGTTTGGCCTCTGTGCATAGCGACGAGACCCTGAAGCTTGGCGTCCGAAACCGTGGCGGCTCCGGCCTCGAGGCCACCTACAGCATCGTGGCCCTGGGCGAGGAGCCAGCCCGAGGTGGGGCTGCCCTGCCCCTGGGCCTGAGTCGGGGTGGGTGGGGCAGCCCTGGTTGGGCACACATCGATGCCCCGTCTCTCTGCCCTCTGACCCTCCAGTGGTGCATCCGCTCTGCCCCTCGGACACTGAGATCTTCCCTGGTAACGGGCACTGCTACCGCCTGGTGGTGGAGAAGGCGGCCTGGCTGCAGGCTCAGGAGCAGTGCCGGGCCTGGGCCGGGGCTGCCCTGGCCATGGTGGACAGTCCTGCCGTCCAGCACTTCCTGGTCTCCCGCGTCACCAGGTGCCTTCCCAAATGCCGCTGGTCCTCGGAGAGGCTGTGAGGTGGGGGGAGGTCCCCAGAATGCTGGGGTGGGGATGGAGCATGAGCATATTGGGGTGTCTGGAGGTGCTGTGTCCGGCCAGCCAGCCTGGCTCTGGGGATGAGGAGCCATGTTGTGCCCGCGTGTGGCTGTTCCTATCAGCTCTCCCGGCACAGATGTGGACACGGGTGCCCACTGTGGGAGGTGCATCCCCGGCCCTGTATCCTTCCCCCACTGTCCCATGGAGGGCCCCTCCTGGCAGGGACGGGAAGTTCTGGTGTGACCACAGAGGCTGCTCTTCCTCCTGCTCCTCATGCTGCTCCCCCCCGGGTGGTCACTGCTGCCAAGCGCTGCCCATGCACGAGGAGCCTCGGACGCTCTGGCTGCCCGGGCCTGTGAGGGTGTGTGATCTGTAGTGGTCACCATAGGTGGCCCTGCCTGGTCTCTACTCAGCCCTTAGCACCTGCCATGGCTGGGGGGCGGGATGGGGTGGAGGCTGGCCCCCCTCCTCTCCCAGGGTCCCTGTGTGGGAAGGGGCTGATTGGACTGTGGGTCACCCTGGACTTCCCGAGGGGAAAAATCGAGGCCCAAAGCAGTCAAAGCCCTTGCCCAAGGTCACTTGGTTTCCAGGTACTAATGCAGCCCCAGCACCCAGCTCTGACCACAGCACCTCAGCCACCCCTGCTGCCTGTCCCTCTGTCTGACCCTGTCCCAATATTTGTCCCTGTCCTTGTATCTACAAGCCCTGCCTCCAGGAGGGACTCTCTGTCCTGGCAGAGCTGTGGGGAGTAGCCTGTTTGGGGGCTGATATGTGGGTGTCTTGGTCCCCAGTGCCACACCTGGAGCCTCACCTCCGGGCACACACAGGTCTACGTGGCCCTGGACCAGAGTGAGGTGGAACCCCATGAGGGTCTCATTGGGCCCCTGGCCCCATGGGATGGGTGATTGGTTGGGCACTGGTGTGGGCCTTGCTTGCCAAGTCATGTCTGAGCCTCAGTTTCCCCATTTGGAAAGTGGGGACAGAGGCAGAGCCTGCCTGACAGGCTGCTCTGAGGAGGGTGCCCCCAGAGAGAGGGCAGAGGGAGGGGTGCTTGTCTCCGGGGAGCCCCCGAGCACCTGCCCTTCCCTCTGTCTGCCTGCAGGAGCCTGGACGTGTGGATCGGCTTCTCGGCTGTGGAGGGGGTAGAGGTGGGCCCAGCGCCACAGGGTGAGGCCTTCAGCCTGGAGAGCTGCCAGAACTGGCTGCCCGGGGAGCCACACCCCGCCACAGCTGAGCGCTGCGTGCGGCTCGGGCCTGCTGGGCAGTGCAACACGGACCTGTGCTCGGCACCGCACAGTTACGTCTGTGAGCTCCGGCCCGGAGGTGCGCTGGGGCCCCTGGGAGGCTGGGGAGCACCTGCTGCTCTGGCTCAGGACACCCCTCCTCCAAAGCATACAGGGTCCCCTGGCCACCCCGGGAGCTCCTGCCATCCTGACCAGGACAGCTGCCCCTGGCACCCCAGTTCATTCCTTAGCTGTTCAGTGTTTGTTAGGTGTTTGCTGAGTGTCTACTGTCCCGGACTGAGCCCTCACTGGACAAAACAGGTGGTGGGAGCCAGGGGCTACTGCCAGGTGGCTCAGTCCCAGGTCTGGCCCCACCCTGGGCCCCCAACACACTCCTTGGCCTGAGAACAGCACCTCATTGCATACTTGCACCCCAGGCCCTGTGTGGGATGCAGAGAACTTCCTCGTGGGAGCACCCAGTGGGGACCTGCAGGGGCCCCTGAGCCCCCTGGTGCAGCAGGAGGCCCTCACAGCCCCCCGGGAGTCCGTTGAGGTAGGCTGGCCTTCCAGGCTTCTTGCCCTGGCTGTTGCAGTTCCCTTTAAAAAACAAGAAGCCTTTTTCTGGGCCTTATTAACATTCTGTGTCCAGTAGAGTCAGTGCAGAGGGGAGTAGCACCGAGGCCTGGCATTGGGAGAGCCCTGAACGCTCCTGAGCGTTTTCTCTCGGTGCTTGGGGATTTTTTAGAAATGAAGGTACAATTCCTGTTGCTCACAGATGGGTTTTTTTTTTTTTTTTTTTTTTTTTTTGGCGGTACGCGGGCCTCTCACTGTCGTGGCCTCTCCCGTTGCGGAGCACAGGCTCAGCGGCCAGGGCTCACGGGCCTAGCCGCTCCGCGGCATGTGGGATCTTCCCCGACCAGGGCACGAACCCGTGTCCCCTGCATTGGCAGGCGGACTCTCAACCACTGCGCCACCAGGGAAGCCCCACAGATGGTTTTGACCTGATTTTTTTCTCCTGAGTGAATTGTCTCCCACTGTGTGAAATGAGGCCAGTGGGGGCCTCTTGAAGGCCCAGCTGGTGGCTCCTCCCCTCTGACCTGGTGGGTGTTTGGGCATCGGGGTGGGGCCGGCTGAGGGCCGGTGTCGGTGGAGCTGAGTGGCCCCCCTGCCCTGGCAGGTGATGGTGTTTCCTGGCTTGAGCCCGAGCCGCGAAGCTTTCCTCACTGCTGCCGAGTTCGGGACCCTGGAGCTCGGTGGGCCTGCCCAGCTGCGGCTGCAGGTGTATCGGGCCATGCGAGGAACAGGTGGGACTCCATCCTGGCAGTGGGACTTGGGGGGCTCGAGCGGCCTCTCTGCACTGTGGTGTCTGCTGGTCCCTTGCCCACTGGATTGGTCTCCAGCCTCAAGGTGGACAGAGTGGGGTCCACAGAGATGCCAACTCATGCTGGGGATCCCAAGGATGGGTTTGGTGGGGAAATTGCTGGGGCTGGGGACTCTCTGGAGTCAGTCAGCTGGCCTGGTGTGGGGAGAGTTAGAGGAGTGATGATGGGGGCTGGGTACACTGCCTGGCGAGACCTCATGTCATAGCAGGGCGTCCTTATGATCTGTTAGCAAATTGGGGTACCTGACACCCCTCCTTTCCTTGCAGGGGCCCCAGGAAACAGCAGCGAGCCCCGGAGTAGGTCCCTGGAAAACAGGACTGAGTCCATCCCTACATGCACACCAGAAGGACACCCGTGCCCTAGATCCAACATCTGCCTGCCTCTGGATGCCCCCTGCCACCTTCGGGCCTGTGCCAATGGATCCACATCAGGGCTGGGGCTCCCTGGGGTCTCCTATGCATTGTGGAAAGAGTTCCTCTTCTCTGTGCCTGCGGGCGCCCCCGCCCAGTACTCGGTGTGTATCACTGGCCTAGGTGCCTTCTGCCTCCCCATCAAACACAAACAAAATGCAGATTGTTCTGCACAGCCCTCCAAGTCCCCTAACCACCTGCCTCCCGCCTCAGCAGTTCTCTCCTCCTCTGCCAACGGTGAGAAGCTCCCGCCCCAGGGCCTTTGCACTTGCCTTTTAAGGAGGACTCTACCCCTCTCTGGGCAAGGCTGGCCAGTGTCCAGAAGTCCCTCTCCTGTCTGGGGAAGCCCCACCCCTGCCTGCATCCTCTCTGCCCTGTGTGTTCCGTCTGTCCCCATCTTGAGTGCCTTGGAGGCCCCTGTGAAGCCTGGTGGTGTGTGAGTGAATGAGGAGAGTTGAGACCTCTGTAGGGGGTGACTCTGGGTTACCCCAGGGGGCTTCTGCCGCCCGCTAGAGCCCCCGGCCCAGTGCTGCCTACAGGCCCCTGACCCACTGTGAGGACCTGACACAGGCCCACCCCTCTCTCCTGTAGGTCACCTTCCACGGCCAGGACAGCCCCCTGCTCCCTGGTGACCTCATCAGCTTGCAGCACGATGCCGGACCGGGCGCCTTCCTGCGCTGCCCCACGGCACTCGGCATCCCTGGCTCCGAGGCCCCGTACTTCTCCACCAACGTCTCAGCCTGGCTGGCCCACCTGCCTGCCCAGCTGGAGGCGGGCCCGGCTGGCCCTGCCTGTGCCCTGCGGCTGCTTGTTGCCACAGAGCGGCTCACCCCTCTGCTGGGCCTGAGCCCCAACCCGGGGCTGCGGCGGCCGGGGCGCTATGAGGTCAGGGCTACAGTGGGCAACAGCGTGTCCAGGCACAACCTGTCCTGCATCTTCAACGTGCTCTCCCCGGTGGCAGGCCTTCGGGCCATCTACCCGGCCCCCTACGACGGCCGCCTCTACATGCCCACCAACGGCTCGACCTTGGTGCTCCAGGTGGACTCTGGCACCAACGCCACGGCCACGGCATGCTGGCCTGGGGGCAACGTCAGTGCGCCCTTCAAGGCTGCCTGCCCTGCCGCTGTGGCTGCCCTGGTGCCCGACTGTGCCCACGAGGCCAATAGCACCCTGTTCTCGGTGCTGACGCTGCCCGGGCTCAGCGAGGGTGAACACGATGTGGAGGTTGTGGTGGAGAACGGTGCCGGCCGGGCCAACCTCAGCCTGCGGGTGAAGGCTGAGGAGCCCATCCGCGGTCTCCGCGCCACGCCCAGCCCTGAGGCCCGCGTGCTGCAGGGTGTCCTGGTGGTGAGTGTGGGCCCCCCGCCCCCCTGCCCCCCCGCCCCGCCCCGCCCTGAGACAAGGTGCCTATGCAGAGGGCGGCCTCTCGCCAGCGAGGAGAGCACTTGGCCGCCCGGGACAGTGGGCTCGGTGTCGGTTTCTGGGCAGGTCCTGTTCAGTGGCTCCTCAGATGGTTCGTTAATTCCTAAGTTACTGGGAAGTCACCTGTGAAACAGTCGCTCTGAAAACGCTTCTTTTTGCTCTCACATTTCCTGCACGAATTGTCGAGCTCTTCACCCACCTCTGACCTCGCTGATCCTGGGTGTGTTTTGGGGGCCCTGCTGTGTTTCCACCTGGCTAAAGTGAGCGCTTTTTGAGGTTGGGGTCTGATGCCACCCGGCCACTGTCGATGCCACTCTGGGAGGGGCTGTCCCTGTCTTGGGAGTATCCACCTCGCATAAGGCAGCCACCAGTTCTGCAGCCTTAGCACAGGGGCTGTTGGGCAGTTGGGCAGTTGTGTCCCCTTCCCCTGGCTTCCCTGTTCACACCTGTTCTATCAGGTGACTCAGGTAAACATCCAGAACCATGAGGCCCATTGAGACTCACGTGCCTTCCCAAATGGCACTGTGCTGTCCAGCTACGGGGGCCTGAGCAGGAGCCCTGGGATGGGGATGCACAGACTGAGGTGGGTTGGCTTCTTGTCACAGGTGTTGGGTTTACTTTACAGATGAGGAAACTGAGGTACAGAGAGGTCAGAATGTAACCAAGCCCAGGCTCAGCCCCGCACTGTGTGGCCTCCTTAGCCTAGAGGGAAGCCCTATAGGGAGCTATGTCCAGGCGGATAGACGTGGGTTGAGGGCACAGTTGGTCCCCCAAAGACCTTGGGCTGGGGCAGGGCCATGGCCAGCTGACGCTGTGCCCTTCCGCAGAGGTACAGCCCCGTGGTAGAGGCTGGCTCGGACGTGGTCTTCCGCTGGACCATTGATGACAAGCAGTCCCTGACCTTCCACAATGTGGTCTTCAACGTCATCTACCAGAGCGCCGCCGTCTTCAAGCTCTCGGTGGGCGGGGGGCGTGGGCACAGGGTGGAGAGTAGGGTGGGGGGGGCGGGGGCTGGGCTGTCCGCTGCTCACCTGTGCCTTCTGTTCTGCTTTGCTCCCGAGGACCCCGTGGCAGCTGTGGGTGAGTGCGGGGAGGGGCTCTGTCCACGCTGCCCTGTGGCTGGCTGGTGGCCTGCTCACTGCCACCTGTCCCCACAGCTGACGGCCTCCAACCACGTGAGCAACGTCACTGTGAACTACAACGTCACCGTCGAGCGGATGCACAGGATGCGGGGCCTGCGGGTGTCTGCGGTGCCGCCCGTGCTGCCCCCCAATGCCACGCTGGCGCTGGCGGCTGATGTGCTGGTGGACTCGGCCATGGAGGTCGCCTTTCTGTGAGTGTGCTGGGCCCCTGGGTGGGGCCCCAGCCTCCACCTCCTCATCTGTCACGACGTGCTGGGTACATAGGACGTTGGGAACGGCTGGGGGGCTGCAGCAGGGCGGGTGGTACCCTGAAAGGAGGTGCAAGGAAAGGGGCTACAGCCGGGCCCTCCACACCCCCTCCCTCCTACCCCCTCCCTCCTACCCCTCCCTCCTAGCCTGCTCGCTGTCCTGGCAGGTGGACCTTCGGGGATGGGGAGCAGGTGATCGGCCAGTTCAAGCCTCCATACAACGAGTCCTTCCAGGTCCCAGACCCCACAGTGGCCCAGGTGCTGGTGGAGCACAACATCACACACACCTACACTGTCCCAGGTAAGGGGCAGGCCTGCTGCCCTGCCAGCCTCCAGCTAGGGCGAGCCCTGCCCCGGGGACAGCCCCTCCCTGGGGGACGGCCCCCCTTGGTCCTGCCTCCCGGGATCCAGCCTGGGCTGATGGCGCAGGGCCCTCACTGGGGTGAAGAAGGGATGTCCAGGGTTGAGGAGTAGACTAGGCCTCTGAGACCCATGATTCAAGTGTGCCGGCCAGAAACTGGACCCTTCTATCCCCTCCTGACTCCTCCCCTGAGCCTTTTTTGGGGGAGAAGGGAAGGTTCCTTTTAGTCATTTTTGAAGTTCCAGAAGCCTCACACACAGAAATGCAGAGTAAACAGTGGTACCCCTATGATCCCAGCCCTGCCTCTATGATCCCAGCCCTGCACCTATGCCTGCCCTGTCACCCCAAGGGCACTCGTACCTGGAGATGGTTGCTCTTCATATTTCTGCCTCAGCCCTGCGTCTCGCCCTGTACTGAGAGCACCCAGGCCTGGGTCCAAGGGCTTTCTCTGTTCACATTATAACTGGGGCCCTGCTTTGCGCCTCACCCCCACCCCAGGCCCCTGCCCACAGCACGGGGTTAGGAGAGGTTCTGCTGAGTAGGTGGTGGCGGCGGCTCCGGCTCCGTCCCCATTCTGGGCCTGTCTGCCAGGTGAATACAACCTGACCCTGCTCGTGTCCAGTACCTTCGAGAACCTGACGCAGCAGGTGCCTGTGAGTGTGCGCGCCACCCTGCCTGCTGTGGCCGTGGCCGCAGGCAGCCGGGTCCTGGTGGCTGGCTGGCCTGTCACCTTCTTCCCGCACCCGCTTCCCTCACCCGGGGGTGTCCTATACACGTGGGACTTCGGGGATGGCTCCCCAGCTGTAACACAGCCCCAGCCAGAGGTCAACCACACGTTCGCCTCGAGGGGCGCATACCACATCCGACTGAAGGTCAACAACACGGTGAGTAGCGCAGTGGCGAGTATCAGCGTCCATGTCTTTGAGGAGCTCCGTGGCCTGACCGTGAGCCTGAGCCCGGCCGTGGAGCAGGGTGCACCCGTGGTGGTCAGCGCCACCCTGGATTCGGGCAACAACGTCACATGGACTTTCGACATGGGGGACGGCACAGTGCTCATGGGCCCTGAGGCCACGGTAGAGCACGTGTACCTGCGGGCGCAGAATTGCACGGTGACCGTGGGCGCGTCCAGCCCCACTGGAAACCTGGCCCGGAGCCTGCCCGTACAGGTCTTCGTCCTGGAGGTGCTGTGGATCGACCCTACGGCCTGCATCCCCACCCAGCCCCACGCCCAGCTCACAGCCCACGTCACTGGGGACCCTACCAACTACATCTTCGACTGGACCTTTGGGGACGGCTCGTCCAACACGACCGTCCGGGGGGACCCGACAGTGATGCACAATTTCACACGTAGTGGTACATTCCCCCTGGTGCTGGTCCTGTCGAGCCACGTGAACAAGGCGCATTACTTCAGCAGCATCTGCGTGGAGCCCGAGGTGGGCAACATCACTGTGCGGCCCGAGAGGCAGTTCGTGCGGGTCGGGGACGCGGCCCGGCTAGTTGCCTGCACCTGGCCCCCATTCCCCTACCGCTACACCTGGGACTTCGGCACCGAGGATGCTGCTGCCCGCGTCGGGGGCCCCGAGGCCACATTCACCTACTGGGACTCAGGTTCCTACCTGGTGACGGTCACCGTGTCCAACAACATCTCAGCCGCTAACGACTCGGCCCTCGTGGAGGTGCAGGAGCCTGTGCATCTCACAGGCATCAGGGTCAATGGCTCACACGTGCTGGAGCTGCAGCAACCCTACCTGTTCTCTGCTGTGGGACGTGGGCACCCCGCCACCTACCTGTGGGAGCTGGGTGATGGCGGGCGGCTCCAGGGCCCTGTGGTCACCCACGCCTACAGCAGCACGGGCTGCTTCCCCGTCAGGGTGTCCGGCTGGAACGAGGTGAGCCGTGGGGAGGCCCAGCTGAATGTCACCGTGCAGCGGCGTGTGCGGGGGCTCAGCGTCAATGCCAGCCGCACGGTGGTACCCCTGAACGGCAGCGTGAGCTTCAGCACCTCCCTGGAGGCAGGCAGTGACGTGCACTACTCCTGGGTCCTCTGTGACCGCTGCACGCCCATCCCTGGGGGCCCCACCATCTCCTACACCTTCCGGTCTGTCGGCACCTTCAACATCATTGTCACGGCTGAGAATGATGTGGGCACCGCCCAGGACAGTATTTTCATCTATGTCCTGCAGCACATCGAGGGGCTGCAGGTGATGGGTGGCAGCGGTAGCTGCTGCTTCCCCACCAACCGCACGCTGCAGCTGCAGGCCGCAGTCAGGGATGGCACCAACATCTCCTACAGCTGGACCGCTCAGCGGGACAGTGGCCTGGCCCTGGCTGGCAGCGGCAAAGCCTTCTCGCTCACCGTGCTTGAGGCTGGCACCTACCACGTCCAGCTGCGGGCCACCAATATGCTGGGCAGTGCCTCGGCCAACCGCACCGTGAACTTTGTGGAGCCTGTGGGGTGGCTGGCCGCCGCCGCCTCCCCAAACCCGGTGGCTGTCAATGCAAGTGTCGCCCTCCGCGCTGAGCTGGCTGGTGGCAGTGGTGTCACTTACACCTGGTCCCTGGAGGAAAGGCTGAGCTGGGAGACCCCAGAGCCATCCACCACCCATACCTTTCCCAGCCCCGGCCTGCACTTGGTCACAGTCACGGCCAAGAACCAACTGGGCTCAGCCAACGCCAGCATTGAGGTGGCTGTGCAAGTGCCTGTCAGTGGCCTCAGCATCAGGGCCAGTGAACTGGACTGCAGCTTTGTGGTGGCCAGTTCCACCGTGCCTTTCTGGGGGCAGCTGGCCTCGGGCACCAACGTGAGCTGGTGCTGGGCTGTGCCGGGTGGCAGCAGGCATGGCCAGCACATCGCCGTGGTCTTCCCTGACGCCGGCACCTTTTCCATTCAGCTCAACGCCTCCAACGCAGTCAGCTGGGTTGTGGCCACACACAACCTCACGGTGGAGGAACCCATCATGGGCCTGGTGCTATGGGCCAGCAGGAAGGTGGTGGAGCCCGGGCAGCTGGTTCACTTTCAGATCCTGCTGGCCGCCGGCTCGGCCGTCAGCTTCCACCTACAGGTCAGCGGGGCTGGCCTCGAGGTGCTCCCTGGGCCCCACTTCTCCCGCAGCTTCCCCCGGGTCGGGGACTACACGGTGAGCATCCAGGCCGAGAACCACGTAAGCCGGGTGCAGGCGCAGGTGCGTGTCTCGGTGCTGGAGGCCGTGGGTGGGCTCCAGGTGCCCGACTGCTGCGAGCTGGCCATCGCCACGGGCACCGAGAGGAACTTCACGGCCCGGGTGCAGCGGGGTTCCCGTGTTGCCTATGCGTGGTACTTCTCACTGCAGAAGGTCCAGGGGGACTCGCTGGTCATCCTGTCGGGTCGCGATGTCACCTATACCCCCGTGGCTGCGGGGCTGCTGGAGATCCATGTGCGAGCCTTCAACGAGCTGGGTGGTGTGAACCACACGCTCGTGGTTGAGGTCCAGGACATCATTCAGCACGTGGCGCTGCACAGCGGCCGCTGCTTCACCAACCGCTCGGCCCGCTTCGAGGCTGCCACGAGCCCCAGCCCCCGGCGTGTGGCCTACCACTGGGACTTTGGGGATGGGGCCCTGGCAGAGGACACGGAGGTTCCCTGGGCAGCTCACTCCTACCTGCAGCCTGGGGACTACCGCGTGGAGGTGAATGCCTCCAACCTGGTGAGCTTCTTTGTGGCGCAGACCACGGTCACCGTCCATGTGCTGGCCTGCAGGGAGCCCGAGGTGGATGTGGCCCTGCCCCCACAGGTACTTATGCGGCGCTCCCAGCGCAACTACCTGGAGGCCCACGTTGACCTACGCGACTGCGTCACGTACCAGACTGAGTACCGCTGGGAGGTGTACCGCGCTACCAGCTGCCAGCGGCCTGGGCGCATGGCCCGGGTGACCCTGCCCAGTGTGGATGTGAGCCGGCCCCAGCTGGTGGTGCCACGGATGGTGCTGCCTGTGGGCCACTACTGTTTTGTGTTCGTGGTGTCGTTTGGGGACACACCGCTGGCACGGAGCATCCAGGCCAATGTGACAGTGGCCCCTGAGCACCTGGTGCCCATTGTCGAGGGTGGCTCCTACCGTGTGTGGTCGGACTCTCAGGACCTGGTGCTGGATGGGAGCAAGTCCTATGACCCCAACCTGGAGGACGGTGACCAGACGCCGCTCAGCTTCCACTGGGCCTGCGTGGCCTCGACGCAGGTCAGCCACATGGCGGGGCAATCGTCCTCTTGATACCCCTTAGGTCGTTTGTGTGAATGAGGCTGGCAGGCTCTTGGGTCCGCTTGATATGTCTGAGTGCCTGGTGGGCTTGATCCCAGCAGCGGGAGGGGTCTTCCCAGCCGTCCCGGGGCCAGGCTCTAATTGGAGGCAGGCCTAGGGTCTCACCCCTGTGCGCCCCCCTGCCCCGCCCCGTTACGGACTGCAGAGTGAGACTGGCGGGTGTGCGCTGAACTTCGGGCCCCGTGGGAGCAGTGTGGTCACCATCCCCCGGGAGCGTCTGCAAGCCGGTGTGGAGTATACCTTCAACCTGACCGTATGGAAGGCAGGCCGCAAGGAGGAGGTCACCAACCAGACGGTGGGTGCTGCCCTGGCCCAGCCCTGGGTGGAGCTACCAACCCCCAGGGTGGGGGGACTTCCAGAGAGGCTGAGTGCATAGGGCCCCTGCCTGCCCATAGTACCGAGTACCCATTTTTTTTTTTTTTTTAATCTTTGGCTGCGTTGGGTCTTTGTTGCCACATGTTGCGGTGAGTGGGAGCTACTCTTCGTTGTGGCGCGCAGGCTTCTCATTGTAGAGGCTTCTCTTGTTGCGGAGCACGGGCCCTAGACATGTGGGCTTCCGTAGTTGTGGCACACGGGCTCAGTAGTTGTGGCTCACGGGCTCTAGAGCACAGGCTCAGTAGTTGTAGTGCATGGGCTTAGCTGCTTTGCAGCATGGGGATCTTCCCAGGCCAGGGCTCAAACCCGTGTCCCCTGTATTGGCAGGCAGATTCTTAACCACTGCGCCACTAGGGAAGTCCCCGAGCACCCTTTTTTTTTTTTTTTTGCGGTACACGGGCCTCTCACTGCCGTAGCCTCTCCCTTTGCGGAGCACAGGCTCCGGACGTGCAGGCTCAGCGGCTATGGCTCACGGGCCCAGCTTCTCCGCGGTATGTGGGATCTTCCTGGACCGGGGCACGAACCCGTGTCCCCTGCATCAGCAGGTGGACTCTCAACCACTGCGCCATCAGGAAAGCCCTGTTTTAGTGCTTCTAGAACTATTGGTTTTAAGTCATTATTACTCTTGATGCTAATTCTACTTAACAAGATGCTTCTCTGTCATCGCTTTCTTCCAAAAAGGCCATAGCTGCACACGAAGTTTAGAGGCGCAGCACAGGCCCTAGTGGTTTGTGAGAAATTCACTGTCCCCGCAGCACTGAAGGCCAACAGCGAGGAGACACGTCCCTTCCCCAGAGCATGGTGTCCCCTCCCTGAATAGGGAGGGCCTGTTCTTGCCTGTGTGTGGAGCATGCTCTCTTTCCCTCCGTAAGCTGTCAGGCGGTCAGAACCATGTATGCTTGGCCCCATGTCACCACTTCTGCTGCTGTAACAGGAGCGGGTGCATCAGGCCCTGCTGGTGCCCGGGATGGGGTGTCCGTCCCCCATGCCAGGTTTCTGCCCGGAGTGGCCGTCTGGGGCTGTCTGATGTGGGCCCTGCCCCCAGTGCAGAGAGCAGTGGGAGGCTCAGACGGGGCTGTGCTGAGCTGAGCTATGCTTGTCCCCATGTGGACACTCGTCCATCCGTACCTTCATGCCTCTTTTCATCTATCCATTTGTAGCCGAGCACCTGTCCAGTGCTTGCTGTGTGCCAGGCCCAAGACCAGCCCAGGGTGCTGCAGAAAATAAGCCCATCATGGTCTCCACTTCATTAAATTCCCTCCTCCCCCATCCTCCCCCACCTGTCCCTCAATCCTAGGAGTCACAAAACTCCTAAATATCCTGAGCGAGGGCTGAGTTCATGGCCCCACAGAACCTGGGCTTCTGGTTGACTTAGGAGTCGGCAGGGTCTGAGAGGAGCTTCTGCAGGTGGGAGGATGGCAGGGGCAGGGGCCCTGCTCTTCCATGGGTTTCGCTACCACCCACCACATGGGGCAGACTCAAGGGTCTGGGCCTCAGGAGCAGAGCCCCAATCCGGAGGCTCCTGGCCAGGTTGGGCATGCCTCTCTCTAATCCTGCCCGGCCTCCAGGTGCTGATCCGGAGTGGCCGGGTACCCATCGTGTCCTTGGAGTGTGTGTCTTGCAAGGCGCAGGCGGTGTATGCAGTGAGCCGCAGCTCCTATGTGTACCTGGAGGGCCGCTGTGACAACTGCGGCGGGGGCTCCGAGCGCGGGGTGAGCAGGGGGTCCCGCGTGGGGACCTAAGGTGGGGGGCCTGGGGGAGACCCGCCCCTGAGCATCTGCGATCTGGGTGCTCCCTCAGCGCTGGGCCGCACGCAGCTTTAGCAATGAGACACTGGTGCTGGACGAGACAACCACGTCCACGGGCAGTGCGGGCATGCGGCTGGTGGTGCGGCGCGGCGTGCTGCGCGACGGCGAGGGCTACACGTTCACGCTCACGGTGCTGGGCCGCTCGGGCCAGGAGCAGGGCTGCGCCTCCATCCATCTTGCCCCAAACCGCCCTCCACTGGGGGGCTCCTGCCGCCTTTTCCCGCTCGAGGCCGTGCGCGCCCTCACCACCAAGGTGCACTTCGAGTGTGTGGGTGAGTATGGCCATGGGGCCCTGGTGATGGGGGGCACGTGGGGACCCCGCTGATGCCCTGGGGGCCCACAGGCTGGCAGGACGAGGAGGACGCGGGTGCTCCACTGGTGTATGCCCTGCTGCTGCAGCGCTGTCTCCAGGGCCACTGCGAGGAGTTCTGTGTCTACAAGGGCAGCCTCTCCACCTATGGGGCCGTGCTGCCGCCCGGTTTTGCACCCCACTTTGTAGTGGGCCTGGCTGTAGTAGTGCAGGACCAACTGGGTGCCGCCGTGGTCGCCCTCAACAGGTGAGCCTGTGCCCGTGGAACAGGGCCTGGCCGGGGGTGGGAGGGGGACCCGCCACCTGTTCATCCACAGCCTCTGCCCACAGGTCTCTGGCCATCACCCTGCCAGAGCCCCCTGGGGAGTCCCCCAACGGCCTCCCAGATCTCACGCCCTGGCTGTACAGCCTCACAGAGAGCACGCTGCCTGGGCTGCTGCGCCAGGCCGACCCCCAGCACGTCATTGAGTACTCGCTGGCCCTCATCGCTGTGCTCAACGAGGTCAGTGCGGCCGAGGAGCCCCTCCTGCACTGGCCTCTGTGCTGGGGGTGGCCCACACCCCCTCTCCTGACCAGGGCCTCAGCCCCACTCCTGTTCCCTGCAGCACCCACTTGCGGGGCCCTCCCCAGTGCCAGGCTGCCCCCTCCTCCTCGTGCCCCTAGCCCCCACGTGGGGTCCTGGGGAATGCCCCTTTTGCCCTTGACACAGAGCTCGAGTTGCCGCTGGTGTTAGGCAGCGGCTGAGATGCCTGCTCTTGGCTGGCCTGCACTGTGGGCGGGGCTGCCCATCTCCTGCTGATGGCTCCCCTGTGCCTGCAGTACGAGCAGGCCCTGGCCATGGCGGCAGAGCCAGACCCCAGGCGGCAGCTGCGCGCCCAGATACGCAAGAACGTCACTGAGACCCTGGTCTCCCTGCGGGTCAACACCGTGGACGACATCCAGCAGGTTGCGGCCGCCCTGGCCCAGTGCACGGTAGGACGAGACACAGGCCCTGCGGCAGCCCTGGGCCCCCAACCCTGACGACCCGAGAGCTCCTTTCCTAGCCAAGTCTGTGTGGCCACGTGCCCGTTCTCAGCTGTCCCAGTGTGAGCCACGGGTGCCCCCCAGGGTGACCCTGCAGGGGTCCAGGGCACAAGGCCCAGGTGTGGGGAGGGGCGAGGCTGTTCTGTGCTCTCGCCTGTGGGCCTGTGGTTATACCTGACCCCGCCACCCTCGCCTAGAACTCAGCAACTGGGCTGGGCTGGGCTCTGTCTTGACGGCGCTGGGGGACTGTGCTCAGGGTGGCAGGGGATTGCTGCCGAGGCCTCGTGGAGAAGAGAGGGGAAGGTCTTCTGGGTGGGGGTCACCCTGTCTGCGACATGGGTTACTTGGCTGTGTGCGTGGCCGGGGGGCCACGTTACCTTGAACTTGGCCTGTGTGTGGGGAAGAGCCACTGAAGGGCTCCTGGCAGAGATGCCCATGGATGTAGCTGTGTTTGGCATGGATTTTCCAGCTGCAACATGAAAGGTGGTTTGGAACGGCTCCACGGAGGTGGGGAGGCCGCCGTCACAGAGGCTGCTCCAGGATCACAGCGAGCATGGCGGAGCTGAGCTGGGCTGAGGGGCAGAAGTGGGGGGAGCTGCTGCTGAGTGGCCCCCACCTGGCCTGGGTCAACTGGGCTGGAGTGGGGCTGGACATGGTGATGGGCTCCCTGCAGGTGTCCAGCTGGGAATTCGTGTGCCACTCGTGCCTGAAGAAGACACTGCACAAGCTAGAGGGCATGATGCGCATCCTGCAGGCTGAGACCGCTGCGGGCACCGGGACGCCCACTGCCATTGCCGACAGCATCCTCAACATCACAGGTGTGGGCACCTGCTGCTCCCTGGACCTTCCCCCACCTCTCTCCCACCTCTACCCCCCCTTCCAATCTCTGCCCCCAACCAGACCTCTCCCCCAGCTGGACCTCTCCCCTGACCTTTCCCCATGACCCCTCCCCCACTTCTCCCCCTAATCTCTCCTATCTGTAGGCGACCTCATCCACCTGGCCAGTTTGGACGTGCAGGGCCCACAGCCCTCGGAGCTGGGGGCAGAGCCACCGTCGCTACTGGTGGCGTCCAGGGCCTACCAGCTCTCATCGGCCCTCATGGGCATCCTCATGCGCTCCCGTGTGCTCAACGAGGAGCCCCTGACCCTGGCGGGTGAAGAGATCGTGGCACAGGGCAAGCGCTCGGACCCGCTGAGTCTGCTGTGCCAGGGCAACGCGTCGGGCCCCGGCTGCCACTTCTCCATCCCCGCAGCCTTCAGCGGGGCCCTGTCCAACCTCAGTGATGTGGTGCAACTCATCCTCCTCGTTGACTCCAACCCCTTCCCCTTTGGCTACATCAGCAACTACACTGTCTCCACCAAGGTGGCGTCCATGGCTTTCCAGACACAGGCCGGCACCCAGATCCCCATCGGGCAGCTGGCCTCAGAGCGCGCCATCACCGTGAAAGTGCCCAACAACTCAGACCAGGCTGCCCAGGGCCACCGCATCCCTGCTGGCTCCACCATCGTCCAGCCCCAGGCCTCAGTCAGTGTCGTGGTCACCCCCGAGAACAGCAACCCCGAGGCCGGGCTTCACCTGCAGCTTACTTTCATGGTGCTGAACGGTGCGTGGTGTGGTGGGGCCTTCGGTGGGCGGCGGCCTCTTCCCTCCTGTGGCCCAGCCTGTGTGGGGCAGTGGGGTGGCCAGGTGAACAGGCGTTTCTCGCGTGCACCCCCAGCTCGTGGCCTTCGGTAAAGTCTGTCTCCTGCTTCATGGAGCCCTGGGGGCCTGGCCAGAGGGCAGTGGGGCGGCTGGGGAGGGCTTCTGGGGTGGTTCCTTGGGGTGTGTGAGCTGCCCGAGCAGGGGTCTGAGCCTGCACATGCCACACGCAGGGCACTACCTGCCGGAGGAGCCTGAGCCCTACCTGGCCGCCTACCTGCACACTGTGCCCTGGCCCAACGAGCACAACTGCTCCGCCAGCAGGAGGATCAGCCTGGAGGTCCTGGCAGGCGACGACCACAGGCCTTACACCTTCTTCATTGCCCCGGGGTGAGCACGTCCTGACCTGGACCTGGGAGCAGCGGGACTTGTTGGCGGTGTGGGGCTGGTCTCTGAGAGCAGGTGGACATGATCGGATCCGTACGTGCCAGGGCCCAGCGGCTCACCGTGGGGTTTGGGGAGTGGGCCAGGCCAGGTCTGGCCATGACACCCCCAATTCTCCCAGGACCAGAGATCTGGGCGCGAGCTACTACCTGAACCTGACCAGCCACTTCCGATGGTCAACACTGGAGGTGTCCGTGGGTCTGTACACGTCCCTCTGCCAGTACTTCAGCGAGAAGGAGATGGCATGGCGGACGGAGGGCCTCGTGCCCCTAGAGGAGACCTCGCCCAGCCAGGCTGTCTGCCTCACCCGCCACCTCACCGCCTTCGGTGCCAGTCTCTTTGTGCCTCCCAGCCACGTCCGCTTCATCTTCCCCGTGAGTGGTGCTGCATCCTTGGACTGCTGGGGAGCCCCGGCTCTGCCCTGAGCAGGTGAGAGCTGGGCTGCGCCCCTGGGGCCTGACGGCTCTGTCTCCCCAGGAGCCAGCCTCAAGCGTGAACTACATTGTCCTGCTGACGTGCACTGTGTGCCTGGTGACCTACGCGGTCACGGCTGTGATCCTGCGTAAGCTGGACCAGCTGGACGTCAGCCGGGTCCGCGTCATCCCGTTCTGCGGGAAGGGGGGCCGCTTCAAGTATGAGATCCTGGTCAAGACCGGCTGGGGCCGGGGCTCAGGTGAGGGGGGCCGCCTTCCTGACGGGGACTCTTGTAATAGAGGGGTGGCTTCCAACAGGGCTTTGGGTCACCATGGCTGTGCCAGGCAGCAGCTCGTTCAATTGCACAGCGACCTGTGGGCATGCAATGGGCTCGTAGTCCCTGTGGGCAGCCGCTGACATGCGCGGCTGGGTGGAACAGCCTGACGATTGGTGTGGGAAATGATTATTAAATGGTAATAAGTCATCCTGGTGAAAAGATTGTTTTCAAGACATCAAAAGCTCTTGAACTCTTGGTTAAAAATGTGTAAAGAAACGTGATGATGTGGAGTTAGTACAGTGTAACATAAAGCGTCAGACGCTGAGAGCTAAAGTGCCTTATTTCTTTGTGGGAAACTTACCAAGAGTAGTTTGAGCAGCGCTTGCCTTCTCATCTGTAATTGCCACCTGAGGGGGTATCTTTGTGCCTCGGCCAGCGGACACTTTGCTGCCGACCTCTTGTTGTGCTCTCCTCTCTGTGAACTATCTCTGAGAGTTCTTTCCACGTGAAGTTTTTGTCAGCATCCATTGCTATGTGACGTCTTCATCCTTTTTGTCGCAGCCATTGCTCTCACTCATGTTGGTGAGTTTGCTGTCAGCAACGGCCTCTCCAGAGCCCCTGGGGCAGCAGCAGCAACAGTGGCCCCGTGGTCGGCTGTTTCTTCAGTCGTGTGTTTGCCTTTGATGCAAAGTTCGCTTCCTTGGTACAATTTTTCATTTCTTTGCTGTGCTTTCATCTTTGTCACCTGGTTCTCTCTTTTATTTTTTATTTTTTAAATTTTTTTTTGCTGCGTTGGGTCTTCGTTGCTGCTTGTGCAGGCTTTCTCTTGTTGAGGTGAGTGGGGGGCTACTCTTCATTGCGGTGCGCGGGCTTCTTTCTCACTGTGGTGGCTTCTCTTGTGGAGCACGGGCTCTAGGTGTGCAGGCTTCAGTAGTTGCAGCACGCGGGCTCAGTAGTTGTGGCTTGCAGGCTCTACAGCACAGGCTCAGTAGTTGTGGCGCACGGGCTTAGTTGCTCCATGGCTCGTGGGATCTTTCCGGCCCAGGGCTCAAACCTGTGTCCTCTGCATTGGCAGGCGGATTCTTAACCACCGCGCCACCAAGGAAGTCCCTTTCTTTTATTTTTAGCTTTAAAATTTTTTTCTGGTCCTCTGTGTTGATGACCCACTTTTATAAAACGTTGTGTAGGTTTATCACTAGGGACACGGAGGCAACACTGCTGTGGACTTGGTGGTCCGTGTGGGGACTGAGAGGTGTATGGTGACTGGTCACCAGCAGCCTCTGGGAGAGGTGACATCATCCATCAGGACATGCATCTCTTGTGTAGCGGACTGAAGGCTGGCAGCCACCTTCACGTTCCATGCTGTTACTTGCAGTTAAGGCACCACCACAACTGGCATTTGAATTGTGTTACTGGGGGCCGTTCATTTAATAGTTTGAGGTGACTGAGATCCGTTTGTATCAGAGCCACAGGGTGAGGGCTGCCTGTGCCTGTCGAAGGAAGGTTGTCAGCGCAGACTCGCCCAGGGTCAGTGTCTGGTGGGCGGCAAACCCAGAGTCCTGCCCCCTGTCCCTCCGTCCTCCAGGGACCACAGCTCATGTGGGCATCATGCTGTACGGGGCGGACAGCCGCAGCGGCCACCGGCACCTGGATGGGGACGGAGCCTTCCACCGCAACAGCCTGGACATCTTCCAGATCGCCACCCCACACAGCCTGGGCAGCGTGTGGAAGATACGCGTGTGGCATGACAACAAAGGTCTGGGGGCCCCACTGCTGCCACCCCCATCCCCCTGCAGCCCACCCAGCCCTGACCGCCCTGCCCCTCCCCTCCGCAGGGCTGAGCCCCGCCTGGTTCCTGCAGCACATCATCGTCAGGGACCTGCAGAACGCCCGCAGCACCTTCTTCCTGGTCAACGACTGGCTGTCAGTGGAGACGGAGGCCAACGGGGGCCTGGTGGAGAAGGAGGTGCTGGCGGCAAGTAAGGCCCTGCCCCGGTGGCGGGCCATGGGGTGGGGGTGGGGGGCTGGGGTGCCTGGCCCTGGGATCTTCTGAAGCCCTCCTGTCCCCGCCCAGGTGATGTGGCCCTGCAGCGGTTCCAGCGCCTCCTGGTGGCCGAACTGCAGCGCGGCTTCTTTGACAAGCACGTCTGGCTCTCCATGTGGGACAGGCCACCTCGGAGCCGCTTTACACGTGTCCAGCGAGCCACGTGCTGCGTCCTCCTCATCTGCCTCTTCCTGGGTGCCAACGCTGTGTGGTACGGTGCTGTGGGAGATGCTACCTACAGGTGGGTGCTGTGGGGGTCGGCACGCCCTCCCTCTGCCCAACCCCCAACCCCTCTTGCCCCACCCCCCAAGCCGGCCCCATCTCTCCTCTCCTGCCACAGTGTGGGGCCCGCATCCAGTCTGATCCCACTGAGCATCGACACCATCGCCGTCGGCCTGGTGTCCAGCCTGGTTGTCTACCCCGTCTACCTGGCCATCCTGTTCCTCTTCCGGATGTCCCGGAGCAAGGTGGGCGGGGCTCCTGGAGCATGGGCATGGCTGACCCTGCCAAGGGCTGTGCTGTTCAGTATGGCAGCCAGAGAGGGGTCAGGAGCCGGGGGAGAGATGCAGGGTGTCAGAATCAGGAGTGAACAGGGGTCACTGCTGACACCACCGAAGCAAACAGGACTGGCTGGGGAACTGGCTGATGCCCACGTCTCATAAGAAAGGGTCATACACCATGATGCAGGGTGTCAGAATCAGGAGTGAACAGGGGTCACTGCTGACACCACCGAAGCAAACAGGACTGGCTGGGGAACTGGCTGATGCCCACGTCTCATAAGAAAGGGTCATACACCATGACAAAGGGTGTCAGAATCAGGAGTGAACAGGGGTCACTGCTGACACCACCGAAGCAAACAGGACTGGCTGGGGAACTGGCTGATGCCCACGTCTCATAAGAAAGGGTCATATACCATGACAAGTGGCATTTCCCCCAGGAACCCAGAATGGACATCCTTAGCTGTATGTGGCTGGGTTTTTTTTTGGGGAGGGGGCAGGGGGGTTGTTTTTTGTTTTTTTTTTAATTTTTGGCCACGCCACGGGGCATGCAGGATCTTAGTTCCCCGAATAGGGATCGAACCCACGCCCTCTGCAGTGGAAGCACGGAATCCTAACCAGTAGACTGCCAGGGAATTTCCCGTGTGTGTGTGTGTGTGTGTGTGTGTGTGTGCGCGCGCATATATATTTTTTCTTTTTGGCTGCGTTGGGTCTTGCGCAGGCTTACTCTAGTTGCGAGTGGGGTCCACGGGCTTCTCATTGCAGTGGCTTCTCTTGTTGCAGAGCACGGGCTCTAGGCGCACAAGTTTTCAGTAGTTGTGGCACGTGGGCTCAGTAGTTGTGGCTTACGGGCTCTAGAGTGCAGGCTCAGTAGTGGCGCACGGGCTTAGTTGCTCCGCGGCATGTGGGATCTTCCCAGACCAGGGATCGAACTCATGTCCCCTGCATTGGCAGGCGGATTCTTAACCACTGCGCCACCAGGGAAGTCCCTGGCTGTTTTTATTTAAGTTGATTAAAATTAGATAAAATTAAAACTTCAGCTTCTCCATTACACCAGCCACACTTCAGGTGTTCTGTATTGGCATGTGGCAAGTGGTTCCTGTGATGGACAGTGTAGGTGTAGAATGTGTGCATCTAGAACATTCTCCAGGACAGCACTGCTCTAGACTGCCTGCCAGGAGCGAGCATGCCTTCCCACAGCAGG
>NW_021146306.1:0-25000 GCF_002837175.3 Physeter macrocephalus
CTAGCTGTGTGACCTTGGGTAAGGTACATAACCTCTCTGAACTGCAGTTTCCTCATCTAACAAATGGGAGGCATGGTTCGAATGATTAGATGTAACAGGCGAAGTGCCTAGCACAAGGCAGGTGCCCAATAAGTAGCAGGGACCCCTACTTCTCCTTTGGTTGCAGGTTGCAGAACTTTGCCCCAAGTTCTCAGCTGCCTCTTTCTCCGTGCAGCACCCTCAGCTCCTTTGCACCCTGTTCCTCCCGCTGCACCTACCTAGAAAACCCTGGGCTGCACATCCAACCTGCACACGGGACATCCTGCCTTCCGACGCCAGAGCAGACACAACGTCTCTAGTGCGCAGGCCCAGCCAAGGCGAGGAGGTTGCATATCCCGTTAGGGGCAGCGGCTGCTCACTTCCTGCTCCCACCCGCACGCCCTTGTAGGGGCGGCCAGCTGCAGATCGTAAACTAGCCAGCACGTGAAAGTCAGGCATTTTGGTACCAGAATAACCTGGAGGGCCAGGGCTGTCCTGACCTCTGTTCTCCAGGGACTCTCCTTCCAGCTCTTCTCTCTGGCTCTCACACCCACACCGACCTATTACTGCCCACCCTGACTCAGGATATCCTGGGGTCAAGCAATGCAGGAACCAACCGGCTGATCCTCTCCCCAGGCCCTGCCAGGCAGACTCCCAAGTCCCTGGCTTGCCCGGCATCTCGGGCAGGAGCCAACCACAGCCAACCTGTGGGCTTGTGGGGTAGGAGGGCAGCAGACGGGCTCAGATTCCCAGAGGAGCATGCCGCCCTCCCTGAGTATCCTGAGAGAGGGGTGTGGCTGGAATGGAAGCCTGCCATGGGGAAATCGTGTCTGACCCTGCAAACCCACAGCTTTCTGCCCGTATTTTTTTCTTAATTTTTTTTTGGCCGCACCACGCAGCATGCGGGATCTCAGTTCCCTGACCAGCGATCGAACCCGTGCCCCCTGCAGTGGAAGTGCAGAGTCTTAACCACCGGACAGCCAGGGAAGTCCCATGCCTGTATTGTTATTATTAGTATTCCTCCTCCAGAAATGAATCCTCATCCCTGTCAATATCAGAATGCCTCATATCCAACACTCGAGTTCAAACCTTGCTTTGTGTGTATGGGATCCTGTCCAAGGTTCCCAAGTGGAGCCTCTGGTCTAAATCCCAGTCCCCAGGACACAAACCAGCCTGGAATCCTGCTGAACAAACCCAGATGTGGGAGCCTTCATATGCATGGAACCCACACTGTGTCTGGCCCTCCGCCACTGCTCTTGGTCCTGGAGACCTGACCCCGAGTGTCCAGCCCACACACGGCCCCTCCCATTCACCCTCGTACCTCCTGTGAGCGGGTTAAACTGTGCAAAACTCTCCAACCCCCTTTCATCCTATTCCCTTGAGACATGGACCAGAGCCTACACATCCCCCAAGCCCCTCCGTGGCCACCAAGAGAGCCATTCAGCCTCTCCGCCATCATTAGCAGGCCCCAAGGCCGGGGTACCACGGGCCAAGAAGGGGATTCTGCGAAGGACAGGGCCCTGGCATCACCTCCGTTTCGTCTCCTCCTTCTTCAGCTCCACTTTCCTCCCGGACCTGAGCAACCTTTCCCCCACCCCTTCTATGCCCAATCTCAATGAAGACAGTCTAAACAAGAAGCCTGTCTGACTCACAGTGAACCCCCTCTTCTGGGACGACCCATTCCCAGGGCTGGGCTCTGCCATCGTTGGCCCCAGGGCACTGATCCCCTGACCGAAGCTGGGCCAGATTCTCCTGCCCAGAAACGGCACACTGGAACCAGAGGCTCGGAGAGTTCGGAGCATTTGGTTCTGAGCCACCACCAGGAGGATGGCCGCCCCGGAGGGCAGGACCCTGAGCTCCTAGGCTGGGACCCCCGGCCTTCTCTGATTTCCACCCAGCTCAGGT
Source organism: Physeter macrocephalus (assembly GCF_002837175.3). NCBI lineage: Eukaryota > Metazoa > Chordata > Mammalia > Artiodactyla > Physeteridae > Physeter > Physeter macrocephalus. The sequence goes on from NW_021146306.1 coordinate 1,924, forward strand.
GTGGCAACTGGAGATTCTTCCTTCAGGTCAGTTCTCGGAGCCACTCTGAGGTCCTTCTAATGCATTCTTTTTCTTCCCCTTTAAACCAGCCAACTCGCATTTCGTTGTTTGCATTCAATGGAAACAACCAACAGCCCAGAGCTCAAACAGGACTTGGACCCAAAAGCTAAATCAGAGATGAAGAGTGTTTTTACCCACATTTGTCCACTGCCCTGTTTCTCTTGGGAGGCTCTTTGGGTGCCCTGGAGCTAGGATTGGTCACGTCATTAGACACACTGCTCCCCCTCCAAGTTTCCAGGGAAACAGCTCACCCCAGGGGTCCTGGAGAAAGCCCCGGACACGCCAGGCCCCTTCGGGTGGGCGCATGGATTTCAGGATGCCTCCTCGCCTTGATGGGTCTCCTTTCTAGATGCTGCCCTCCCCGCTGCCCAGACTCAGGGGCCCTCAAGGCTGCAGCCTGCGTGCTGTTGACGTCACCCAGCTTCCCCAACAAGTCAGCCTGACTCACAACCAGGACAGAGGAGACAAACTTTATTTCTGTGAAGAAGACCGCACTTTGGCATTTAGCATAACTAAAGGGCTAACTGTGGGGCGCCGCTACCACGCTGCTAACGGCCCCACTTCCCGCGTCCTGAGCCGGCCTCTTCACGCATCCACAGCCACCTCCTGCTCTGTCTTCTCTTCCTTAACTTCGCTTCCATCTTTCAGATTTTGGCGAGCAAACTCCTCAAAAACAAAATTTTCCTCCCGAAAACTAAAATGAAACAAAGAACACTTTGATCATGGCATGTTCTTTGAAGCTTTCAATGAGATCTTGAGGAAAACAAGATCCTTGATCTCCCTTTTGCAACACAGGAACCGATCAAGATTTTCCTACGTGATGGAACACGGGACAATGCCGTTCTCCTCATGGTTTTTCAAGTAAAATCTCTTTAACAAACAAAAATCAGAGAAAATGAAGGAACCCACAGAGTAGACATACATGCCCGGAATGACTGCGTGTGTGTACGTGTATGTGTGCGCGTGTGTGCATGTCCTGGTACTAGGGAGCAAAAAGGAAGCCAGGCCCTGCGCCGGTATTGAGAGCATGGGGCGTGTATGGAAAGACCCAAAAAGGGGTTTGCGCTTGTCTTGTGCAGATCTCAGCCTATCAATAACCACTGCTGTGGTTGGACTGGTCCTTGTGGTTCCTGTTATGACTGCAAGATGCCCTTCAGCAATAACCATCTGGAAACTTTTAGAAAATAAAGGTTTATTACTTACAGGACCTGGAAATTACACAGCATATACCTGGGGCCACACAGCGAGGTCGTGGGTAGAGAGGGAGAGCACACCGCACAGGCCTGGGGGTCTGCCTTCACTGGGGTTGGAGGTGGGGGCCTAGGGTTTCGAGGGCTCACTCTTTATTGGTGAATTTAAAACAGAAGAGCGGGAATTTAAAGCGCAGAAAGACAAAAAAACAAGTGGCTCGAATAATCTGCTATTGAAATCAACCAAACTCTCTAAACAAAGGAGAGGGAGAGCCGGCCTGGCTCTGATCGAGTCCGGTGGCTGGCAATGTGTTTATTCGAGACAGCCATGGCTGCAGTGGATGCCTCTTTGAAGCGGATGCCTTGACGATCAAAGCTTAAGTCAGGCACTTGCATTACAAAAAAAGAAAAAACAAAAACTACTGTGAGGGGTCACATTAGGGCTGTGGAGGACGAGGTCACAGAACGGGATAAAGCCAAGCAGTGCTCACCTTTTCTTGGTCTTATCTGTGAGCAGGGAAGAAAGGAGAGAGAGATCCATTAGCATAAATCCTGTCTACCGGCAATTTTCTTCCTTTGTTAGGTCACTTTATAGGTGGAGGAATAAAAGGCCTAGATATATGCATTTCATGAGAATGGCGTGTAATTCCCGCTCGCTCGGAGGGCCTCTCTCCCTGCATTTTTAACCATCGCTTCCTCTAGAAGTTGCCACCACAACCTTCGCCTCCCCAGACGGAATCAGCCACAACCTCGCCTCTAGGACCCTTTCCCTGATTAGCCTCAGCCCCTCTGATGTTGTGCTTCTCCTTTCTAAGCCTTTCTCCCTATGTGCCCTTTGGACCGTGTCCACATCAGAGGCCCCAGGAGCTGTTACGACCCACACTCCGGGCCAACTTCTACGGTCCTCGGCTCTCTAGGGGTGAGTCCTGGGACTTGACATTGAACCAGTACTCCAGCGGCTGGGGGGAGGGGGTGACTAAAGCCTGAGAACCACTCCGTGGCCCCTCAGGGAGTTCGATTTCTCTCTTAACACATTGATCTTGGGGTGGGGGGCGGGTACAGGGAGTGGGTTAGATTTTCACATATATTTTGCAGACCCAGGCGTTATTGCTAATTCTTTGTGAGGTATTCTGTTTTTTGTTTTTGTTTTTGTTTTTTTAAATTATTTTTTCTTATTTATTTATTTGGCAGCGTTGGGTCTTTGTTGCGGAGCACGGGCTCTAGAGCGCAGGCTCAGTAGTTGCAGCGCACGGGCTTAGTTGCTCCGTGGCATGTGGGATCTTCCCGGACCAGGGATCAAACCCGTGTCCCCTGCACTGGCAGGCAGATTCCTAACCACTGCGCCACCAGGGAAGCCCCTTGTTTTTGTTTTTGTTTTTAGCTTTCTGCTGCCCACCTAGTAAAGTGCTAGTGTAATCGCCTCACCACCCACCATGGTGAGCCAGGAAGAGCTAAGTGGGGCTACACAGCTCCAGAGGGTTTGGGGGAGCTTGTGGTGGGGCTGAGCCACTGCCCTTATCTCTTGTGCCTGTCGGGAAGGCAGTACCCGGAGGGAAGTGTCTGTGTGGGCTGCTAACCACAGGGGACCTACAGAGAGGCTGACTCATCAAAATGACCCTGAGCAAGAACCATCCTGGACCCCACCCACCCACCCTTGTACGTAGTAAGTTCTGGTAGCATTTCTCCAGAACTTATACCATACAAATTACTTGGCCCCTGGCCCTGGCAGGGCTTCTTAACTCCAACTTATGCTTTCTCTGCTTAGCATCTACCTGTCTCAACTCGGAGCACCGGGGACCAGGCAGGTAAGATGTGAGCATGCATCTGTGAATGAAACTTGGGACTCGTAAACCTCTGGAAATCAAAATTTCGAGGCCATGGGGTGATTTGTCCTTTCTCCCCGAAATCTCACGGTGTAAAAGATCATTGGTTTAGCCTTGATGTTATGATATGTTCAATGTGAGGGCCATAATGACTGGAACATGAAAATGTCATACCCAGAAAAGGAATAACTCCACTTCCCCCAAGTGAGGTCAGAAAGTCTGTTCACGGGGCCAGAAAATGATCTGACATGAACTATGACATCTCCTCCGGTCATAGTTTTAAAATAGCCCTTTAGAATGTCCTTGAAAGGGACCAGAATGTGTCTCAATCTCACATAGTTAAAAATAGTATTTTAATGATACAAGCATAAATGAATTTTAAAAAATATGGTTAGACTGTATTTTTCCCCCAAGGGAAGTTTTTGGCAAACTTCCAAAAGTTTTGAGTATTTGAATCTAAAATATTTGGAAGAGATACTTTGAGACAAAATAGTTTTGAGACAAAGCCAAAACGAATATGGGGCTCATTCTAATGTTTAAATGCCATTTCATTATCAACATAGAAAAGCTCTTTATAAAATATAAGAAAAAAAACCCTGCTTGTTTACGCCACTTTTACTTAAAATGTTCTTAATTGCTATAACTCGGGAGGGTTCTCATCCAGACAGGTCCATTTTTCTTTCCTGTCAACTAAGCCACCTAACACACAGCGGAGAATTTTTCCTCAGAATTTCTGAGATTGCACCTACATTATTTTTGCTGCTTCATTTATCCCTTTTAAAAGAGCTGTATTAAGATCTAATTCACATATCATACAATTTACCTATTTACATGTACAGGCCCATGGGTTTTAGTTTGCTCACAGAGCTGTACAACCATTACTTAATTTACTTTTAACATCCATACAAGAGCCAACGGATTTACAATTCAAAGGAGCCAAGGTATTAGGAACCCAGCCTGACCCTCTTTTCTAGTATTTTCTGTATTCTCATCATAACTGCCATTGTCAGAAATACTCATCATCTTCTAAATTCCTATTAATGCTTCCAAATGAAATGCAAAAGCCTCAGGCTGTCAAATTTACTTTTCACTCAAATTTTCTTTAAATCTAAATCCAGGTCTGGGGACTTCCCTCGGGGTCCAGCGGTTAAGACTCCGCACTCCCAAAGCAGGTGGCCCGGGTTCGATCACCTGGTCAGGGAACTAGATCCCGCGTGCATGCCGCAACTAAAAGATCCCACACGCTGCAGTGAAGACCAGGCGCAGCCAAATAAATAAATAAATAAATAAAATTTTTTTTTAAGACTTCTCATCACAAGGACAAAAACACTAAAAAAAAAAAAAAAAAAAATAGAATCCATGCCTGTTCACAGCAAAGCTTCTGCTTTTAAATCATTCCTGATAAAACCAAACGAGACAGCCCGCATCCAAGCAGGGATGCTACGCCCTCCACACACTCACCGGAAGTGGAAAAGACACCTGGCCCATGACCTAGTAGCCGAGCGCTCATTTCTGGGAGGAGGGACCCAGGCACTTGAAGGTGGCCTGGAACCTCGGCCACCTGGCCCTGCCTGTGCTCAGAGATGCGGTCAAGGAAGACTAGCAGTGAGTACGTAATAAATCTGTGAGTGGTAAAGGACTAGAGAAAGGCAAGATAACGCGAGACTGACCTGGGTCCTCAAGCTGGGGGTGCATGAGGCGGAACGGCACCTCAGTGGCCACTTCACTAGGGAAAAAAAGGATGCAGAGCTGTGAGAACACGCACACAATTGTAAATGCACAGCCAAGAGCTGGGAGCTGGGGTTGCAGAGCTTCGTGAAAGATCCCCAGGCCCCAGCCGAAAGAGGACTCAGTGAGAGTCAAAACAAAACAAACCAGAAATCAGGAAGTGGTCAAGAAGGAATTTTAAATGTATTCCCTGGAATGTGGTCTAGAAACTCCACTTGCGAGAGGCTGAGGCAGCTAGGATTTTTAGGTCCCCCTTCCTGCTGGTTATTAGTTTCAGGGACATGATATTATGGATAGAGAAGAGGTGAAATCCTGGAGAATAAGGACAGTTTTGAAAAATATCCTTTGCAAAAACGTAACTACTTTTTACGTGTTAAATCTGTGTAAGGCCGCACACAGTCCCTCTGCAGAGAGCAAGGTCTACCCAATTCCAGAGGCTAAAGGGCTTTGAGGCGACTTGGAATTTATATTAAAAAAGGAAGGCAACAGGGCTTCCCTGGTGGTGCATTGGTTAAGAATCCGCCTGCCAATGCAGGGGACACGGGTTCGAGCCCTCGTCTGGGAAGAACCCACACGCCACGGAGCAACTAAGCCCATGCGCCACAACTACTGAGCCCGCGCGCTACAACTACTGAAGCCCGCACGCCTAGAGCCGGTGCTCCGCAACAAGAGAAGCCACCGCAATGAGAAGCCCGCGCACTGCAACAAAGACCCAATGAAGCCGAAAATAAATAAATAAATTAATTAATTAATTTTAAAAAAAGGAAGGCAAGGAGTCAGGAAGGGGTGGAAGGGAAATCTAGGCACAGGAAGAATGGAAAGGGGTGTGGGAAACAAGGGTTACTCCTTGTTTCACCCAGGACCCATCACCTCCCGCCCTGGGGTTACTGCTTCGGTCAAAGCACTTCTGCTGCTAAGGCGCTCCTGGCGGACCCGAATGTGGCCGGGGTCTAGGAGAGAAGGCACAGCCTGGGCTCCATGTGAGGGGAGGTGATAAGAGTCGGTGAAGGAATATGTAAGGTCAGTGCCTGCCTCAGACTTGCCTTACCTGCTGCCTCTTTGTGTGTGATTTAAATGGCTGCTGTCACTAATCACAATCGCCCAGATGTGGAAACAACCCAAATGTCCACCAACCAAAACGTGGTCCGTCCATACCACGGAGTATTTCTCGGCCATAAGAAGGAATGAAGTGCTGACACGTGCTACCACATGGACCTTGCAGACATGATGTCAAGGGAAGAAGCCAGCCACAAAAGGACAAATATTGCCTGATTCCGTTCATATAACATGTCCAGATTAGGCAAATCTACAGAGCTAGAAAGCAGATTAGTGGTTGCCAGGGATGAGGGAGAGGGGAGAATGGGAGAGACGGCATGATAGGTAAGGGGTTTCCTTTTGGGATGGGAGAAGTGTACAGGAGCTAGAGAGTGGTGACAGTGGCATAACACTGTGAATGTCCCTGATGCCACTGAACTGTACACTTTTAAAAGGGTAAAATGGTAAACTTCACGTTATGTATATTTTACCCCTCCCCCCACACACACACACACACGGGCAGCTGCAAGGAGTGTGCCAGTTTTCTGAGTGTGTGTTTATGTGTGTGTCCTCGCCCAGGTGCAGGCCCAGCTACGGTCTCAGAGGATCATCCCCAACCTCACACCTATCAGCCAAGGTCTGCAGGGTGTTAGGGGCACCATCTCCTAAGACCTCTGAGCATGACAGCCGGTAAGCCAGACTTCACTGTCACCGTTCTGAAGCCCCGGTTTGTCCCCTTTGATATCTTGCCATCAAGCAGAGAAGGAAGATGAAGAGGTTTACCTGGAGGTGAGCTCTCCCAGAAGGCTAGGAAACACAAAAGCAAACAGGGCTGTGGTGACTCCACGGGGGTAACACAACCTCTCTTGCCGCTATTCAGAGGCTGGACACGTGCCCGTCATGTTCCTCCCTCACAACTTTCAGGATCTTCGCACCCCTAAGAGCCAACTCAGCTGTTCCTCTCTACTTGTGATTTCATCTCTTTCTCAAGTGGGTTAGTTAAAAAGAGGAATTATGTGGGTTCAAGCCCTAATGTTCAAGAATAAACCTCGGTCCAGAATTTCTCTCTGGGCCACAAAGGTCACTGTGAACTACCTGCTAATCACTTACCTTGACTGCTACACTCGACCCTGTTTTAGATCCTCTCAGCGAAGATGAAAGAAAACACTATACACTTTGAAAAACACAGCTACACACACTGGGTTAACGAAATTTGCAGAATCAACCCACATTCCACTTTGTTGCCCCAACCAAAATCTGGGGAACTCTTCACCTACTGAGCCCTGTGGAATATACACATGGATTTGCTTTGATGGCTGAACTACCGAAGGCTGATCAAGGTAAAAGGCCAGAGCCTCTGGCAATGGAATTTGAAAAGGAAAATGAGAAGTCGAGTTTTTCCCTTCTGATAAGAGTTTTAAATGGAAAGAAACTGATTTCAAAAAAGATGGGAAACCATTTCCTCAGAACTCTGAGATAGTCGTGCTCTTGTATGAAAAGGAGACTCCCCAGTCCTGTGGTTGCTCGTTGGGGAGGAAAGGCAGGCCCTTCCCGTCATGGATGGATGCCTCCTGAGAGGCAGGTGAACCAGGATGCACTGCGGGTTCCTTTCACAGCCGCCAGTCTTTTCCAAAGTACAATCAAAAGCTCAACTGATTCTCCTGTTTTGTATCAGCTTCCACGCGTGAGGACAGGCCCACCCCTTTTTGCCAAGCGGTACCGACAGTGCGCGTGTTTCGTAGTCTGCTTTTCTACCTTTGCCCCCGTAATGTTATATCAGGTAGAATTGTGAAACTAGACAGAGTCTCTCTAAAACTCTGCCATGTAATCGATAGAATTTGTGGACCTTTCTTGCTTTCTGTCTCCCAGTCACTCAGGAATGAAACCATTCAGACTACTGATGGCCAAGCTAGAGCAGGCAGAGCACTCGAGTTGGACACTCACCCTGACACCGTGAGCTTCACCTTGATCTGGTAAGACACCAGGATCCCCATGACGGTTCTGTCTATGCCCTCCTTTATGCTGCTCAAACAGAAAAGAAAAACAGAAGAATGCAGGGAGGGGAGAGGCGGGAAGCAAAAGCCGGATGAGTCAACCCACCTCTCCCCACCGCGCGTCATCCAGGCTCTGCTGTGCCCTCTACCGTCTGGGGCGCTGGAAGGCAGCCCTGACGCTGGGTGAAAGGGGGGCTCGGGATTCGGGGTGGGCTTTGCTCTGCCATTAACTGACCCGGTGACCTTGGCTGAAGCTCTCATTCTGGTGGAACCTCAATTTCCTTATCTGTGAAATGAGTATAAATTCACCTTCCTCACAAAAGCATGGAGAGACTGGCATGTTTATAAATTACTCCGTGAACCACAAAAGATCTTTACAAACGCAGTGCGCCGCTGTGGATGTCGTGATTCCTTCGCCCTCGAGTTTGCGGATCTAGGGCATCAATCTCCCTGCTCGGCTCTCTCCCAGAGCATCACAGATGTGCTTTAGAATCTAACACACCAACTGGCAAATCATCCTCAGAAAATCCTTTGACTCCCAAGATCCTGCTTTCGGCCCAATGTTCGTTGAGCCCGCGGTTCCTCCCGGAGCTACGGGGTCAGGGAGGGCAAAGGCGAGAGCTCTTCCCGATGGCATCACCCGGAACTGATCGCTGGGGCCTTGGAACACACAGGGGTGGAGGGGGAGATGGCAGCGAAGGGCCCGAGCCTGGGTGGCAGCTCCTACCCCAAACCCTCAGGGCTCAGAAGCAGACACGCCGCTGGGAATGGAAGCCCCGGAGGATGGTGAGGAATGACAGGGCTATTTGAGGTAGAAGCTTCGTTCGAGTTTTTACTGGATCTGCTGGCTCAGTTCGGCCATGGTTCTCTGAGCGGGGTCAGCATATCAGTGCTTATTTTCATTTAAATTGAACTGACCTCTGTAGCCCTCAGGACCTCCTATTCTTTACCTTTCCTGACGGAAATGCATAAAGGACATTTCCGTCATTGGTGGAGCCAGCTGGGGCACTCAGTTCATATGCTCAGGGCTCTACACTAGCGAATGATATTTTTGAAGGTAACAGCTGACATTTCTGGAGCACTTACTGTGTGCCAGGCACCACATTTTACATGGACTGTCTCACATAACCCTCAAAACCTCTCTCTGAGGAGCTGTCGCTCCCACACTTTACAGACAGGAAAACTGAGGTTCTCAAGACAGCTCCAGTTACCTCCCCAGGGTGGCCCAGACAGCAAGCAGGGGAGTTGGGGATCAGCACAAGGCCCAGAGCTCTAGCCACTGTGTCACACCAGGGGTGGGAGTGGGGTCCCTGCTTGAGGCCCCGAGCACGTGCTTTGCCACCAGGCTGCGTGTGCACGCCGTGAGCCCAGGGCTGGGACGAGGAGGGGGGGGTAGACCGGCGCCACCCCAGCACTGAGTCTCGGGGCTCACATGGTGCTAGAGGCAAGGTTCGTGTCCTCGTGCTTGATTTTCCCGTCCAGGGCGATGCCCCTCCTCTCGCGGTTGTTAGCCAGCAAGGGCACCAGGGTCAGCGTCGTGGTCAAGGTGCTGTGTGGCGGCACTTTCTCCCTGCGGGGAGAAACACAGAGAGCGGGTCTAGCCGACTGCTCTTACGGCCCTGAAGCCGCCATCGCCCCCACGAGACCCTGTGTGCCATCCAGCATCTTCTAGAGCCCACGTTCCCTGCGACTCATGGGAAAGGTAGTCCAGGTGACTGTGCCTTTGCCTCGTGAGAAGAACAGCATCAGCGACGTCTCAAAACAGGCTGGCGGCAACGTTAGAACGTTTCTCAAGGCCCTCAGCCTGCTCTGATTGCTGAATTTCTAGAAGGTCTTGTGGGGTGAAGTGAGACTGGCCCAAGAGTCAGGGACCACACCCCGTCTCCTCCTGAGACTTCGTGAAGCACGCAGCGGGCTGCAGGGCCAACCGGCCAGTGCCAGCAACAAGGCCAGCAACAAGGAGTCGGCACTGTCGGGGATCTACGTGTGCCCAGGGAGGAGGGGCGCCAGAAGGGCCGGGTCCTCCACTGTGAGCTGTTCAGACGGGGCGGCTCTGGGGGCCCGGGGGCAGCTGCGGCAGAGCAGCGCGGTCTCCCCAGGCCGGGCAGCAGCCCGGCTCACCGAACAGCACCTGAGGCTGGAGAGTTGGCTCTGCCACTCTCCCACGTGCTGACCCCTGGCCTGTGCCAACAGCCGCCATGCAGCCGCCCGCCCTCTCTGACCCCAGAGCCCAGGCGAGCCGTGTCCGTGCTCCTGGCACACCCTCTGTCCCTGTGCCCAGCCAGGAGAAGGCAGGGCCCTGAAAACACTGTCCAGGAGGCAGCCTCGGGCCCTTTCCCCAGCCTGCCACCGCCACCGTCGGCATGGCTCCCCTCCTCCCTCTCCCTGGGGAGTTGAAGGCGGCTGTGTCTTCTCTGGCCTCCAAGTGCACACAGGGGCCTCCTGGGCATGCCCTTTACAGAACCCTGCCTGAGCCCAAGGTGGCCCACATCCCTGCCTCTGGGCCCTGGCAGAACTTCTCTTAATGAACTCAGTTTGGCAGCAGAGTGACAGAAGCAGAAGTTACACTGGAAAGGTAGTCGTAGTAGCAAGGGGCCCCGGGATGGGGCTGGGACGATGGCCTATGCCAAGGCCTGGGGCCAAAGTCCCGCCCGGCCACTTCCCAGCGCCTTCGGGATTGGGATTGGATGGTGGGCAGCAGCTTGGGTGTCAGGTCTGACCTGGTTCCCAGGAGGCCTGCCCACCAGGGCCCCAGAAGCCCCACTTTCAACCTCCCTGCCTCCCACCCTTTTGAGTGTATCGGAGGATGGCTCCCAGTTTTCTGGGAGTCCTTGATGCAAAATGCATCCAGGAGCCGTAAAGAGGACCAGGTGACGGGGCATATTAGGGGAGAACTCAGCTGCGGACCAGTTCCCCTATCACTGTTGGGCACATGCCAAAAGGTGAGCCAGGAAGATGCCAGGACACAAGGGTGTGCAAGGACACCGCGTAAAAGGTAGAGCAGACCCCAGGCCTGGCCCCAAGGAGACGGTCAGTGAGTTATGGCTCTTTCCTTCCTCTCTCCTCTCTAGACCTATAAGTAAACTCAGGTCAGGATCTGCTTTAAGTAACAGTTTATCCTGAAGTCGCCTTTTAAATATCATGCAATATTATCTTGCTGAATCAGCTGTCCTTCCTCACCCCCCTCCCCGAACCCCCCTTCCTCTAACCGTGATAATATTTTTTGCATACAACAATGCTTAGAAGAAACACCTTCCCAAGCAATCCTCGTGGGGGGGAGGCAGAACCCCCAGAAGCCTGTGTGCTTCATGAACCTGACTGCCTAGCACAAAGCAAAACTGGTTAGATCTCTCGCTCCACCATGAAGAAGCCATCACAGGGTTCCCATTTGTTTTTAATATCTTTTTTTTTTTAAACTTATTTGGCTGCGCTGGGACTTAGTTGCGGCACGCAGGAGCTTTAGTTGCAGCACGTGGGCTCTACTTCCCTGACCAGGGATCAAACCCGGGCCCCCTGCACTGGGAGCCCGGAGGCTTAGCCACTGGACCACCTGGGAAATCCTCCCATTTGTCTTTTATTCTAATGAAGGGAGAAAAGTCATTAACAACAGGTGGATGAGAACTGATCTATCATCCTAATCCAGTTGTCATTGGTATCAGATTTTCAAGCTGTGGAGAAGATCAAAAGATAGGGAACGCTTGACTGGGCTGACAGGTCATTTGATTTTCTGCTCCGGGGGCAGAAACAGTATCAAATTCCTACCCACTTATTCAAGGATCAATAGAAAGTTCTAGACATTCCCACTGTGACGTTTCAGCCTTTATTTCTCTCCTCTCCACCATTCCTCAGCTTGACGCAGCTCTCGGAATTCTTGTTAGTGAGCACAGGATCAAGACGCTGACTTTCTTTGCAGTCCTTGAAGTGAGAACAGGGGAAGGAAGCGGAAAGCTGGGGAGCTAGCTGACCGCTCTACTTCCTTCTTCAGCGATGACCAAAATGGGAACTTGACAAAGAAGCTGGAGCCGCCCAGGAAATAGAAACCCAACCCACTACTCACTGTGTTTCCTCCACGGCCACCGGCTTGGTGTAATAATCACTCGAGTAGAGAACCACGTTGGCCACTTGTTCCACTGCAAAGGGGGGACAGGATAGGGTGACTTGGCGCGGAGTCCTGCGTGGTGCCTTCCAGGGGACATGGTTGGTCTTCCCTAATGGCCATCTGAGTGCACCTCTCAGGCTCGGCATTAAGGCTGAGATTTCTGTTCTGTCCTCAGGCCACTTCCATTCACCAATAACCTGCTCTGTGTCAACCCTACCCACGAGCCTGTCTCCTAAAACTGCACCTCCTGGGAGACTCCTCCTCCCTGCTGAGCTCAGGGCACATCCGTGGGTATCCTTCCAAGGCACCCAATCTCCCAGTGTCCCAAAACTCACCATGTGCTCTCTTTCCCCAAATACACTCCCTTCCAACCTTCTCTACCTTATTTAATGAGCATCTCCTTCGGGTGTCCAAGCTACAAACCACCTGGAGGCAGCACAGGGTTGATTTGTGGGTGTAGCATGGTGGATAGGAAGGTGGGCTCTGGGGCCACACCACTGGGGTTCACATCCCAGCTTAGCCGTCTGCTGTGGGGTAATCACCGAGCCCCTCTAAGCCTCAATTTCCCCATCAGCAAAATGAGAATGATCATTGCATCTAACTTATATGGTTGTTGTGATGATTAAAAGGATGATTTTTCGGGCTTCCCTGGTGGTGCGGTGGTTGAGAGTCCGCCTGCCGATGCAGGGGACGCGGGTTCGTGCCCCGGTCCGGGAAGATCCCACACGCCGCGGAGCGGCTGGGCCCGTGAGCCGTGGCCGCTGAGCCTGCGCGTCCGGAGCCCGTGCTCCGCGACCGGAGAGGCGAGGCCCGCGTACCCAAAAAAAAAAAAAAAAAAAAAAAAAAAAAAAAAAAAAGGATGATTTTTCATCTCCATTAAAATCAAATTTGAGAATCAGAAAAACAATTTGTGTGAAGCACTCAACACAGTGCTCGGCCTATAGAAAGTTCTTAACATCTAGCTTCAGAAATTCAACAGCTTCTTTCAAAAATTAGGGGCTTCGATGTTAGGATTCATAAAACTTTGAGAAATAATTTAACACCTAAGTATCAATTGATACTTTCTCAATCCTGCTGCTTCTTGGAATACTGTATTGACACTACATACAACACGCTAAACAAATAATGCCAGGTCCTACAAAGACTTAAGGGCATAAGAACTAAAGCAACATAAAAACAAAGCCATAAAGTAAGCATGTATATTAGTATCAAGAAAAGTCTAGAATTTTTTAGTATGTATGCATCACATTCCTGAGCCTTCTCTATGATGGATAAGAGGGAAAGAGGAACGTGGTATATGGCACTTAGGGTGACCAACCATCCTGGTCTGCCTGGGACTGGCCCCATTTTAGCACTGAAAGTCCTGCGTCCTTGGTCCTGGTCAACCCGGGATGCTTGGTCACCCTAACACACTGTGAGTCTAACTCCGTCTCAGTCATCGAGTGCTTGAGGGAGAAGCGAACAGAGAGGTCTCCCTCCCAGGTCATTTTATCGTGTCTTTTTTTACATCACCCATATAAGACCAAGATCTAGGAGCATCCCGTGCACTTTGACGCCCTTTGAGCTGAGGAAGTGTGTAGGACCAGCAAGCGGGAGGCGCGTCTCCTGAGTATTCAGGAGGCTTGGCCATCGCATCGTGGTGACTCAGCAATAGCAGTAACAGCAGGGATTACCACTTACAAAGCATGTCCCGCGTGATCAATCAGTACCTAACGAAAGCTGGGAAGGGAGTCCGGGAACACTGCCGTGGCTGCCCGCTCAATCCCAAGAGGACGTGCACAGCTCGAGCCCACGGGGAGCCCAGGGTTCCCAGGCCAAGGCTCCCCACTACACTGTGCAGAAAGAAAACTCCTCCCGCACTTCCCCCGAGACCTGGCCCAGGGGCCCCTCCAGGAAGGCGTGACTAGGAAGGACAGGAAGATGCCCTGTCGGGGATGCTGTCCCAGGACGGAAGACACCCCTAAGCTGGGGTTGCGCGAGGCTGCAGGAGAGGACACCTTCCCCCTCTGAGGTCCTACCTAGCGCTTTAATCTTCTTCACCATCTTCTCTGTATTATTGGTAACGGTCACGGTCACAGGAATGGGTTCCCCGTGGTAATAGATCTGAAGAAGTCAGCGGATAAGTCAGAAAAGGGGAAGAGAGTGTGGCCATATCTTGTTACATTCATCTCAGTCCTTTAACTGGAATAAAAGCGGCTGAATGCCCACACTTTCAAGGAAGACAAGGTGATGGCATCACGTTTCCTGTGGAGAAGGGTCTGGAGCAGGTTCTACCCCATCTGTGGGAGGCTGAGGCGGGTGATGGGGGCTCCGGCCCCAACGCCCGAGTCCTGAGAGTCACGCAGAGTTAGCCCCGGGGGTCTTGAGTGGAATCATGAGGTTATTGGGGGCAGAATAAGTGAAATGAGGGGAAATCAGCGGGGAAGCCCAGAGGCAGAGCTTGCCCAGCAGTGACTCTGTGTGATCCAGCCCAGGTGCTCACGTGCGCGCGCGCGCACGCACGCACGCACGCGCGCGCACGCGCACACACGCACACACGCACACACACGCGTCTGCTGGCCAACGTGTGTGCACGGCTCTTGTCGACCAGAGGGACCAGAGACACAGCCTTGGCCAGTGTTTCTTCATCTTTTTCAGCCGTGATTTTCACACATGACATGCTCACCCCCTCACCGTTACTGCCAAACTTAAGTTTGCAGAGAAGTGAACAGTTTGTTAACACCACACCCATTGATGACACACTAGTAAAGAGGCCCCTGGGGGCAGACAGGGGGCAAAGACAGCCTGGGCTGGGGGTATGGGAAACCCCCCCCACCTCCAAGTTGTCGGGACCCACAGTGAGTGGAATGCAAGCCTGTTTGGCCCTATCCTAAGGGTCACGTTTACTGGCTCCAAATTATGAAAAAAGACAGTCGTCCCCAAATGTTGGTGCTTAAACTATCGCTGCCCCCAAGACTGCCTGCAGCACACCCCCAGCAGAGGGCCTGGCAGGCTGTCCCCAGGCCGGCTCCACAGTCACCTCTTTGCTGAGGGAGACGGCGAGGTGCAGGGGCTTCTCGGACATGAAGAACTGCCAGGAGGCCTCCGCTTGGGGCTGGGGACCCATCTCCTGCGGCGCATGCTGTACCTTCCGGATCAGCAAACGCACGGAGCTCCTGTGGATGAAAGGTCACCGATGGTTCCCCGGATCAGAGCCTGGGCCTCCTCAGGACGGCCTACCAGGTCCCCCTCCCCATCCCCAGGCTGGGATCCCTCAGGGATGCTGCCGATGGATGCAGGATGGGCCAGTAGGGGGATCAGGCCGGGGGGCGGGGCCTGGTGGGTGGCGTGGACCAGTCAGCTCTCCAAGGGTCCCTCTCACCCTCTGTCAGGACCCCGGCTTGGCCTCCTCTCGGGTGAAGCTGATGTGGGGATGTGTGCCCATGTGACAGACTTCAAAACCCTCTACAGATGTGATGCCCTGTTATTGCTGTTTGGTAGAAGTGTCCATAGGTGTGAATGTTGAGCATGTAGAGAAAGTGTTGAGGCCGCAACTAGAAACCTTATTCAGGAACAAGAAAAATAAGCACCAGAGCCTGGGAGTACAGGAGGAATGGGAGTCACTGCTTAATGGGCAGAGAGAGTTTCTGTTTGGGGTGATGACAGCATTTGGGGTATAGATACCTTGGGGTCTGGATAGCAGATAGTGGTGTAACTGATTACACGACGTAACGAATGTACTTAATGCCACTGAATTGTACACTTGACGATGGTTAAAATGGTAAACTTCATGTTATGTATATTTTACTGTAACAAAGAAATTACAAAAGAAGAAGAAAACTAAAGAAAGAGGGGATCTGGAGGCTTTTAAGGGCTTCCATGAGCCCTGGAGGTCGCCAACTCCCCTGTCATTTTCTTTTGTTTTTTCCCCCCAGATGGTCAGCCATTGTCCCCCACCGCCTGTGGAGATGGTTCATCCTGACGGTGCTGACCTGGGGAGGCTCCATTACCCCGCCACGATGGCCCTGTGGGAAGACTCTGCCACTTGGACATAAAGTGAGGGGCGGTCTCTTACCCCCAGCCCTTCCCCCC
This sequence comes from Physeter macrocephalus, assembly GCF_002837175.3. Taxonomy (NCBI): domain Eukaryota; kingdom Metazoa; phylum Chordata; class Mammalia; order Artiodactyla; family Physeteridae; genus Physeter; species Physeter macrocephalus. The sequence goes on from NW_021146306.1 coordinate 17,924, forward strand.
CGACCCCTCACATATTCCCACAGCTACACTCTTACTTCTTGGGAATTTTGTCCTCTTCCGTATCTGTGCTGGGTGTGGCAAAGGCTTTGACCTCGAAGTCGACCCCACAGCACTGCAGGGGCGAGAGAACAGACAGGGCTGCGGTCAGCACCTCCCTTCCGGGAGCCAGGATGGGGGTCACAGCTCCCGCAGGGGATGTTACGTGGCAACTTCTTTTTCTTTCTTGGCCATATCCTTTTCAGAGTTGCACCATTATGACTAGCTTTGCAAGTGTGCTAGTGATGAAATAATGGCATTAGCTCGAGGAGAGTGCCACGGGCTCCAAGGCCCCAGTGAAGGTCCCCCAGCCTGCAGGATGAGCCCCGCCAGTAGCTGCAGAGCATGACTCAGGCATCCTGGCTGGTCCTAGCCTCTCACCACCTCGCACGGCGGCCAGCCCACCCCCCATTTAGTTGTCCTTCTCAGAAGTGACCCTGTGTGCAAGTTACTGATGGTCCACTGCCTACAGCAGGAGGCAGGAGCAGTGCTCACAGGGCTGGCAGGGGTCCATGGACGCCTGTGCTGGGGCTCCAAAGCCCTACGCCAGCGGGCAGCTGCTGTGCAGCTGCAGCCAGGCGTGGCCAGGCTGCCACGGGGACCCGGTGCTGGCAGCTCTCCCAACTTTTGAAAAGAAGCTGGAAATGGAATTTGGAATGAAGGCTCCTGGTTTTTAAATTAACTAGATTAAAAAATGTTGCATGGGTGGAACAGATGCCTCTGCGGGCCCCTTCGGCCCCCAGCCCCAGAGTGAATCCCCTGTGAGCTCGCTCCTCTGTTGTGTTAACACGAGGTGGGCGGGGATGGGCCCTCCACCAGCTGCCCACAGAGTGACAGTAGCACATAAGCCACAGTCTTACTGGTTCTGCAAAACTGTGGAATCGCAACAACTCTAAACCCTGGGTTGAAAATAAATACACGTCGTTACCCTCCAGCACCTGGAGCTCTTAGCCACACCTCCTCTCTGCTGGCCCCCCTCCACTCCCACCTCTTGCTGCCCCCTGCACCAGCCAAGCCCTTCCACCTGTCTACCCTGGGCACGTGCTGTTGCTTCCTTCTGAAACGCTTGACGCCTCTCTCTCCTTTTATACTAGCCCAGCTCACAGGCCTCCTCAGCTGTGAGGCCCCCAGGGGCCCTGCTGCACTGATGGCTCCTCCCCCGGGACAGAGGGAAGGGTGGCCCTCTGGCTGGTACAGTGTCCCCCACTCTGATCGAGTGGCCTCCTCCACCTTCCCGCCCACATCCCTGTTTTCCTGGCCTGGTGGCTTTCAAAGGTTTCAGACCACCGCCCACGGTAAGAAGGAAAGTTCACTGCGAGGCCCGGTAAACATGCTCACGCGTGAAGCCATGCGCGTGAACTAGCACGTCTCTATGCTGTGTGCTATGTGCCCTGAGCTCCCATGCTGTTCCACTTCATGCCATTCCATTTTCTTTCTTCAATGCCATCTCGGATCCACTGCACCGATTTCACAAACCACTAATGGGGTAGGACCCCCAAGTCGAAAATCATGGCCCTGGACCCTCGGTAACCCAGGTACGGATCTGCCAGTCTCTGCCCTCATTTGCTGTCTTTTTCTTTTCCAGCTCCCTCCCTCGTGACTCCCTCAGGCCTGTAGCCCCTGGGTCCCAGCACCTTTCCCTCTCTCCTCATGTCCGCACTGCCCTCCCTCCTTGCCTAGAGTCCCCAGTCCACCAGGGTCACAGCTCTCTTGCACACACGGCCCCTTTGCTTCTCGCCTTTCAGAGCTCAACTCCACTCTCAGCTCAGTGGCCAGAGTGATCCTCTACAAACCCAAGTCAGAGCCTTCTGTGTGGGGGGGGGGAGGGATAAATCGGGAGATTGGGACTGACATATACACACTATTATATATAAAATAGATAACTAATAAGGACCTACTGTACAGCACAGGGAACTCTACTCAGTGCCCTGTAATGGATATATGTATATGGAGAACTGATTCACTTTGCAGTACAGCAGAAACTAACACCTTGTAAAGCAGCGATATTCCAATAAAAATTTAAAAAAAAAAAAAGAACCTACTGTGCAGAACCCGCCAGCGGCTCCCATCTCACTCAGAGAAAGTCCCAGTCCTCGCAACGGTGTACGAGGCCCTTCCTGACCTGGCCGCACCGCCCCACTCCTCTCAGACCTGCCCCACCATTCACCCCAGCTCCTCCTGCTTCACAAGCAGCACCCACTGTGCATGGCGCTGCCCCCTGCCTGGGTGGCTCTCCCAGGGCTGGAGGGGCTCCTCCTTTGCCCCGTCAGAGAGGCCTTCCCTAAGCTCCCCGGACAAGCACCACCAGGTCCTCCCTTAGCTCTCCGAGCCTCTTGTTCTCCATGGATGGGCCGCATAGGGACTTGCTATTTGGCTTTCGTCTGTTTCTCTCCCCAGGTGAGACCCACGAGGGGAGAGACCTACTATTTCGCTCACAGGGCTGCTCATGGTTAGGAATTGCTGAAGACAAGTGATACGCTCATTATACTGTCTCCCTACTTTTGCATATGGCTGCAATTTACCACAGTAAAAGCCCGTGCGCCACAACTACGGAGCCCACGTGCCACAACTACTGAGCCTGCATGCCACAGCTACTGAAGCCTGTGCGCCTAGATCCCGTGCTCCACAACAAGAGAAGCCCGCACACTCCAACGAAGAGTAGCCCCCGCTCGCCACGACCAGAGAAAGCCCGCACGCAGCAACGAAGACCCAACGCAGCCAAAAAAAAAAGTCTTTTGAAGGAATGAATGAATCCCTGGCATTTCTTCCGGAACCAACCTTGTCCACATCTTGTGGAGCTGGCTGCAGCATCACCGAACAGGGTAAGTAGTCGGGAAACTGTGGAAAGAAACAACAGATCATTTCTTTCAGAGAATGTCATTCCCCGTGTATTCTACCTTCATCGTTCAAAAATTGAAAAATGAAGATGAGAAGCAAGAAAAAGGAAAACATATTCACGTGTGTTCCCAACACCTGGAGTGGCGTGAACACAACCTCCCGAGTGTCCCACGTCACCCTCACACAAACACGTACGTGCCTGTGTAGTTTTACAGAAGTGAGACAAGGGATGCACATGTCCTGCGGTCTAGTTTGCTCCCATCACCGACCCTAACCCTGCTCAGGATGAGTGTGACCATTTTCCATGCTGGGAGATGTAGTTCTGCGCCACCATTTTTAAGGCTCCAGTAACATCACTTTTTATTTTTTTTGGCCGTGCCGCATGGCTTGCCGGGATCTTAGTTCCCCAGCCAGGGACTGAACCTGGGCCCTTGGCAGGGAGAGCGCAGAGTTCTAAACACTGGACCGCCAGGGAATTCCCCCGTGAATTCCCCCACATTTAATTCAGCCAGTTTCCTTTGTTGGCTGCCCTCCATCAGGTGGTCTTTACTCTGTTGCCATTGTCACCAAGGCTGCATAAACATCCTTCAGCCACCTTAGCACGGTTTTAGTCCATTCGCTCCATAGTAGGCTACACTATTAGAAAGGGAATGGTCAGGTCAAACTCACATTTTTAAGGTTTTGATACATGTTGACATGTTATCTCCAAAAGGTTCCGTCACTTCAAACTCCCGGTCCCAGCGCATGGGACCACCCAGGACCACAAAACTTTAAGTGATTTTTTAAAAAGCTGTTATAAAATATACCTAACATAGGGACTTCCCTGGTGGTCCAGTGGTTAAGACTCCATGCTCCCAATGCAGGGGGCACAGGTTCCATCCCTGGTCAGGGAACTAAGATCCCGCATCCCACATGTTGCATAGCATGGCCAAAAAAAAAAAAAAAAAAAAAAAAAAAAAAATATATATATATATATCTAACATAAAACTTACTATTTTAAGTGTACAGTTCAGTGGCATTGAGCACATTGAGTACAATGACCCCCAGCACCCATTTCCAGAACTTTTTCATCATCCCAAACTGAAGCTCTGTACCCATTCAACATTAACCCCCCAATTCCATCCTCCCCCATTCCCTGAAGACCACCAGGCTACTTTCTGTCTCTACGAATTTAACTCCTCTGGGTCCCTCATATAAGTGAAATCACAGAGTATTTTTCCTTATGTGGCTGGCTTATTTCACTTAGCATAATGTTGTCAAGGTTCACTCACGTTATAGCTTGTGTCAGAATTTCCTGCCTTTTTAAGCCTGAACCATATAACTCTGGAGGAATATATAATCTCAAGACCCGTAAACATGCGAGTGAAGAGGGTGACAGCCGCTACGCCAACAGTGAGCTCAGGCCCAAGTCTTCAGAGGCAGGAACGCTGGCCCCGTGGTAGCCAGGTTCCATCAGGGGAGACTCAGGCCATGAGAGGGGCGAAGGGGTTTCTCTACAGTGACCCACCAAGCTCTCTGGTCAAGGCTACAGAGGACGACTCATTTCACTAAGATCTCCTGTCTGGCAGGGAACTCTTTCCTGCTTAGAAACTCCTCGAGGCAACCGAGGGGCACTTCTTGCTTTTTATAGCCGAGCAAGTGAAGGCAAAACATGCACGTATAATTAGGTGGTCGGATGCAGGGAAATATTTAAACCGTGGGTTGAAACGGTGCCTTCAAAGGCCGGGAGGCTGTTTTCAAGGACTTAAAAAAAGACAATCACAGCCCGTGCAATCTAGAATTTCCTCCAAGGGTGCAATTTGCAGGCCCGCAGACGTGCAGTCGTTACTCTGGCCCCTCGCCTTCGCTGCTGGTCCCATCATAAGGTGCTGTGGGTGAAGGAAGCGTTTCGAGGAAGCGCAGGGCCGAGTCGTCACCCACCGTGAGCAGGAAGGGGTACGTGTGGTCCCCTAGCTTCTTGATCAGGCTCTCCTGTAGCTTCGTGAGGGTTCCCAAGGCCCCCACAGGAGGGAACAGCTGGACCTGGGAGAAGTACAGGTCCCTGCGGAACTTCAGGCCGATCACATCGATGTCTTCCCGGCCGTACCGGAAGGCGCAGGTCAGAGAGACGTACACTGGAAGGGAGACAAGAAGGGGTAGGCTTGCCCCGTTGGCGGGCTTGGCGCCCCTGCCTGGGCTGACACTGCCTACCGGTCTCAACATCCCACCTTCAGCATCTCAGTGAGGACCTGAGAACCTTACTACCCAGCTGGCCCTTCCCTCTGGCTTGCGTTAATTACTCGAAAGAGCCCGTGTCTGAGTGCTGGGAGGCTTCTTCCATGAGCCACATTATTTAGCCTCCTGTCTTTACGGTTTCCCTCATCCTCCCACCCCCTCCTCTTGATGTACCAGCTCAGTGAGCTCAGGAGGCTTTTAAACAGTGTGAGGTCACTTGGGTTCTGAGGGCGGAAGGTCTGGATGGAGTTGAGAGCGAAGGTAAGAAGCAGAGGAAGGGCTTCCCTGGTGGCGCAGTGGTTAAGAATCCACCTGCCAGTTCAGGGGACACAGGTTCGGGCCCTGGTCCGGGAAGATCCCACATGCCGCAGAGCAACTAAGCCCGTGCGCCACAACTACTGGGCCTGCGCTCTAGAGCCCGCGAGCCACAACTACCGAAGCCTGTGCGCCTAGAGCCTGTGCCCTGAAACAAGAGAAGCCACTGCAGTGAGAAGCCCGCGCACCGCAACAAAGAGCAGCCCCGGCTCGTCGCAACTAGAGAGAAAGCCCGTGCGCAGCAATGAAGACCCAACGCAGCCCAAAATAAATAAATACATTTATTAAAAAATAAGAAAAGCAGAGGGAAACCGTGCTAGGGAACAAAACAGATGAGTGCCTGAGCTGGATGGGGCCTCGAGGGAACTGAGCAGGGGCTCAGGGACCAGGTGGAGAGGTGACACCAACTCCGAGAGGAAGCCTTCTTTTCACACCGCTCAGAAACTTAATTGAGCTTTCTCTAAATCAGTCAGCGCTTCTGAAAATTCACTGTGGTTACGCAGACGTAAATTGTGCCCCCAGTGGACCAAAAGAATTATATGAAACTACACACGTTTTGAGGATGGACTGTTTACAACTGTCGTTAGCGTGGTAAATAAAACCACACGAAGGGGTCCCCCCAAGGCCTTGGTAGCTGTTGGCTGAGGATTTTGTCTGTCTGCCTCAAGAGCAATTGCCCCTCGGTGCTAAGCTCAGAAGAGCCACTGACCACTTGCTTATCCCTCATTCAAAGTTTGTAAGAGGAAGGTGCCCAGAGATGACCTGGTTTTACGCCTCCCTCTCCAGGCAGCGCGTTCCTGGCCAAGGGCGCGTGGGCTTTGGGGGCTGGAACTGGGCTCCGCCTGGTGTAAGAGAGGAGCAGGGCACCTGGGAGGAAGCTGGAGACAGCAGAGGGGGCCGATTTTCAGCCTGTTTCTGCCACGTCCCCTGGATGCTGTGGGCCCTACATCTGACATACTCCATGGGCACATGCAGGGTTAGGAACAATTCCTTGCTGGTTGCTGGAGCTACCACTCTAAAAGGCGTATTTAGAATGGAACTGAGTCAGTGACATTATCGTAAGGAGAACTTGGTTCTAATTTAGTTTACACGACTGGTTTTCGTTTGTTTGTTTTTGACACGCCACATGGCACGGCAGATGGGATTTTAGTTCCCCGACGAGGGATCAAACCCAGGGCCCCGGCAGTGAGAGCGCCGAGTCCTAACCACTCGACCGCCAGGGAACTCCCTACACAACTGTTATTAGTACCAAATGGCGCGCCACACATCGCAACTGCCAGGTATCTTTGAGGGGGCTGTGCTGCCGTGGTCCAGAACACCAGGCTCAGCATAAAAGCTCTGCCTTCCCGCAGCCTCAATATCCCGCTTTTCGGATGAACCCAGAAAGGAGCCCTCTTGTGTCTGCCCTGACACAGAACGGCAGGACACGGGCAAGCCGCAGTCCGTGGAGCCGGCAGACCGGGGCTCCGGGCTCTGTCTGCCGTTCCTTATCCTGCCACCTCGGACAAGTGGCTTCCCCGAGTCTTCCCCTCCATCTGGAAGATGCGGACGGTGAGCTCTGGTGGGAACAGGGCCCGTGTCTTGAGGATCGTACGAGGGAATGTGGGTGAAAGGGCCTGGCAGAGAGAATGGGTGTGCAAGAGCTTCCCCGCCCCTCCTTGCACGCACACGCCC
>NW_021146307.1:0-20538 GCF_002837175.3 Physeter macrocephalus
AAATACCATATGATATTGATATCGCTTACATGTGGAATATAAAATACGACACAAATGAACATATCTATGAAACAGAAACAGACTCACAGACATAGAGAACAGACTTGTGGTTGCCAAGGGGGAGGGGAAGTAGGGGTGGGAAGCATTAGGAGTGGGAAGGATTAGGAGTTTGGGATTAGCAGATGCAAACTATTATATATATGATGGCTAAACAACAAGGTCCTACTGTATAGCACAGGGAACTATATTCAATATCCTGTGATAAACCATCATGGAAAAGAATATGAAAAAGAATATATATATGGGGACTTCCCTGGTGGTCCAGTGGGTAAGACTCCGTGCTCCCAATGCTGGGGGCTTGGGTTCGGTCCCTGGTCGGGGAACTAGATCCCACAAGCACCAACTAAGAGCACGCATGCCGCAACTAAGAGTATGCAGGCCGCAACAAGGATCCCACGTGCCACAATGAAGACCCAGCGTGGCAAAAATAAATAAATAGATAAATACTTTTAAAAAAAGAATATATATATATGTGTGTAACTGAATCACTTTGCCGTATAGCAGAAATTAACACTATATTGTAAATCAACTATACTTCAATAAAATTTTAAAAAAAATAAATAAATAAAGTGTGTGTCTTGTGGACAGCATATTCGGGGATCTTGCTTCTCTGCCTTGTCTGACAATTTCAGTTGTTGTAATTAGAATGCTTAGCCCACTTACCTTTGATGTAATTATTGATATGTTTAGGTTTAGTTCTACCATTTTGCTATTTGCTTTTTACTTCTTCCATCTTTTTCTGCTGTTCTTCCTCTGTTCCACCTTTCCTGCCTTCTTTTGGGTGAATTGAATACTTTTTATAGTGTTTTTTTGTTTGTTTTTTAATTAATTAATTAATTTATTTATTTTTGGCTGTACTTTTTATAGTGTTTTTTTGTTTGTTTTTTAATTAATTAATTTATTTATTTATTTTTGGCTGCGTTGGGTCTTTGTTGCTGTGCACGGGCTTTCTCTAGTTGAGGCGAGCGGGGGCTACTCTTGGTTGCAGTGCGCGGGCTTCTCATTGCGGTGGCTTCTCTTGTTGAGGAGCACGGACTCTAGGCGCGCGGGCTTCGGTAGTTGTGGCACGTGGGCTCAGTAGTTGTGGTTTGTGGGCTCTAGAGCACAGGCTCAGTGGTTGTGGCGCATGGTCTTAGCTGCTCCATGGCGTGTGGGATCTTCCCGGACCAGGGCTTGAACCCGTCTCCCCTGCATTGGCAGGCGGATTCTTAACCACTGCACCATCAGGGAAGCCCCAAATTGAATACTTTTTAGTATTGCATTTTAATTCCTCTCCTGGCTTTTTTAGCTCTACCTTCTTTGAATTGTATTTGTGATGGTTGATCTAGTGATTACAACATGAGTCTTTAACTTATCACAATCTACTTAAAATTAGTATTTTACTACTTCACATAAGATGTAGGAACTTCACAATATAGCTCCACTTATCCCCACTCTCACCCTGTATGCTACTGTTATTATATAAATTACATCTCTCTATGTTATAAACCCCACAATACAAAGTCATAATTTTAGCTTTTAAACAGTCCTATGGGGACTTCCCTGGTGGTCCAGTGGCTAAGACTCCACGCACCCAATGCAGGGGGGCCCAGGTTTGATCCCTGGTCAGGGAACTAGATCCCATATGCCACAACTAAAGATCCCGCACGCAGCAACGAAGATCCCACGTGCCACAACTAAGACCCGGCACAGCCAAATAAATAAATAAATATTAAAAATAAACAGTCCTATGTCTCTTAAAGGAATCAAGAGAAGAAAAGAAGATAAACAACAAGGACCTACTGCATAGCACAGGGAACTATATTCAATATCTTGTAATAATCTATAAAGGAAAAGAATCATATATATATATATTCATACATATATGAATCACTTTGCTGTATACCTGAAACTAACACATTATAAATCAACTCTACTTCAATTTAAAAAATTAAAATTAAAAAAAGAGAAGAAAAAAAGTGTTTTATATTCACTCACATATTTACCATTTCAAGTCCTTTTCATTCCTTTCGATAGATCTGAGTGTCCATCTGGTGTCATTTTCCTTCAGCCAGATGAACTTCCTTTGGCATTTCTCATAATACAAGGTTGCTGGTGACAAATTTAGTTTTTGTTTATCTGAAAATGTGTCTAGTTTGCCTTCATGTTTAAAGCATATCTTCACTGGATGTAGAAATCTGGTTTGAGAGGGTCTTTTTTCCCTTTCAGTACATTAAAGATGTTGATCTATTAGGCTCTGTCCTCCATTGTTTGCATTGAGAAGTCAGCTGTCATTTGTATCATAGTTCTCCTGTTTTTTTTAAAAAGTAATTTATTTTATTTTATTTATTTTATTTTTGGCTGCGTTAGGTCTTTGTTGCTATGCGCGGGCTTTCTCTAGTTGTGGCTAGCGGGGGCTACTCTTCCTCGTGGTGTGCGGGCTTCTCATTGCGGTGGCTTCTCTTGTTGCGGAGCACGGGCTCTAGGCGCACGGGCTTCAGTAGTTGTGGCTCGTGGCTCTAGAGTGCAGGATCAGTAGTTGTGGCGCACGGGCTTCGTTGCTCCACGGCATGTGGGATCTTCCCGGACCAGGGCTCGAACCTGTGTCCCCTGCATTGGCAGGCAGGATCTTAACCACTGCGCCACCAGGGAAGCCCAGTTCTCCTGTTTATAATGTGCCATTTTTCTCTAGCTGTTTCCAAGATTCTTCTCTTTATCTTTGGATTTCAGTAGTTTGACTACACCATGCCTGGGCCTGGTTTTCTTTGCATTTATGCTGCTTGGACTTCACAGAGCTTTTTGAATCTGTAAATTTATCTTGGATTAAATTTGAGAAATCATCAGGAAATATATCTTCGATTTTTTTTTTTTTTCCGGCTGCGCCACATGGCTTGCTCCATCTCAGTTCCCTGACCAGGGATTGAACACAGGCCATGGAAATGAAAGCCTGAAATCCTAACCACCAGGCCACCGGGGAACTCCCTATCTTCGAATATTTTTATGTCCCATTCTCCCGCTTTTCTTTTTCTGAAATTTGAATTGCATGTGGTGTGTAGATCTTTGAATGATGTCCCACTGGTCCATGAAGCTCTGCTTAATTTTTTCCAGTTATTTCTTTTTCTCTCTGGTCTTAAGGATGGATAATTTCTATTGATCGATCTTCAAATTCAGTATTTCCCTTGTCATCTTCATTCTGCTATTGAACCTATCGAGTTAATTCTTCATTTCAGTTATTGTACTTTTTAGTTCTAGAATTTCCATTTGACTTTTTTTAATAGTTTCAGTTCTCTGCTGAGGTTCCCCATCTGTTCCTTCATTATGACTATATTTGTGGGGAGGGGCCTTGAAAATATTTGTGAGTTGCTTTTAAATTCTTGATGCTAATTCCAACATCTGGGTAATCACTTTTTCTCTTTGAAATTGAGTCAGTTTTCTGTTTCTTCCTATGTCTAGCACTTGATTTTTGTGTGCTGGTCATTGTCAATGATACATTGTAGAGACCCTGGATTCTATTATGTTTCTCTCAAGAGTGTTAATCTTATTCTAGCAGTCAATTAACTTGGCTGGATTCAAGCTCCAAACTTTGTATCCCTTGTCAAGGGCAGCAGCTGAAATTTCCACTCAGTTCTTTCAGCTTCCAGCTACTGATTTCACTGGGATCCCTGGAGCTTCCTGTGCATATGTGTAGTTCCGTGTACAGGCAAGGATTTAGACAGAGTTTATATACAGATTTCGGGGTTCCTCTACAGCTAAGTTTTTCCCCTGGGATTTCCTGCTTAATTTTCCAGAAATTAGCTTGGAATTCTGTACCACCTCAAACCAGTAAGGTCAAAGCTTTCTACACGTCCCCACCTCCCACACAGATTAGAGAGTGCCAGAGGTAAGAGGCCACAAAAACTCAAATCTCATCCAATGCAGCTCTCATCTTTCAAGTGTTGACTTCCTTCACATTTCTGCCTGCTATTGGATGTTGTCCCAGTGCCTTCAAATAATTGGGGTTTTCTGGTACACATTTTGTTCAGATTTTATCATTATTTGAAAGAAGGTTAATTCTGCTATTACCACCCCTTGTGTTCTTTAACCCTTTATTCATCAGGGTACCCCCTTAAGGTCAGTATACTTAGCCCCCATTATTAAGTGGAGGAAACTGAGGCTTTGAAAAAAGTGAAGCCATTTGCCCAAGGTCACATACCTAGTTCATAGCAGAGTCACAATTTGAAACCAACCAAATGACATAACGGTATCCTTGCTGCACTTCACAACCGTTCCCAAACATCTTCAAGGTGGTTTGGATTCCAGCCTAGAGCCCGCTGGAGAATATCTAAGGATGGGAAGAGGTGAGATCCCTCGAAACCCCTATTCAGGCTAGGGCAGTAGTTTTCAACCCACATCATCAGAATCATTTGCAAAACTATGCAAAATAGAGATGGTAGGCCCCATTTAGTGGATTAGTATCTCTAACAGTAGGGACTAGGAATCTACATTTTATACTGCTTCCTGATGATTCTAACGCCCAGTCAGGGTTAAAAATCCCTCTGGTAAAGGCAAAGTACCTCCCACCAGTATTCCTCTGTCTACTGTAGCTCAGGACTCTCACTCATCATGCTACACCTAGGTAGTGATGCCAGTGCTGGGGCTAAGGCTGAAGGTTCTAAAGTCACTCCACCTAGATCCACATCCTGGCTCTGTCACTTGTTAGCTAGGTGGCCTTGGGCAGGTGACCAGACGTCTATGAACCTTTTGTCTTCTTTCCTCTTAAATGGAGATAATAATAGCAGCAACCTCACAGGGCGGTTGTAAAGATTCCATGAGATAATGCACATGGTGCATTTTGCACGGCACCTGACACCTGTAAGCACTCCACAGAGAGTAGCTATTATTATTAACACTTCCTCAGCTTTTCTGCCGCCTTGAACTCTGTTCTGTCTCCTCCCTAAATCTGACTTGCAGAATTAAACCAGACCTACGTTTTCCAAGGTATTTCAAAATCCCCCTCTCCCAAAAGTTAACCCAACCTCTATCTTTGCCACTGATCCATGCCCACCGACGCCCTCTGCCCGGAAGCAGGAAGCATTTAAAATTGAGCCCAGAGCCTGGGAGAGCTTCTTAGAAGTGACTCAGATGCCCTTGGCCTCAGCTTGTGCCCCTTCTTGCCTGTGTTTGGGACCTTCTAGGCCACACCCTCAATGAAGCCCTGAGTGGCAACTCTGAATACCAGAGCGGGGTGTGAAAATCACAAAACCAGACTTAGATTGTTGACACTAACCACCTCTGTTGCTGAGAGTCAGGCCTCAGTCAGACTCAGGGGAACCTGGGCCCGACTAAGAGAACCCACAGAAGGGACTTCCCCGGCGGTCCAGTGGTTAAGACTCATGCTCCCAATGAAGGGGGCACGGGTTCGATCCCTGGTCAGGGAACTAAGATCCCGCCTGCCGCACGGCGTGGCCAAAAATTTAAAAACAAGGACCCACGGAAGGCAAGCTCCTAACGCCTCATTTCTAGAAGCCGGATAGGCAGCTCGGGGGATATGAAAGGACTCACCACCACCCTCGGAGCTGGCCCCCCATCTGCCAGCCTTCTCCTCAGGACCCCTCCCCAGGGGAACCTTTACTGGGTGGCACATGGCCCGCCCCAAGGTGACTAGACCCTCCTGGGACTCTACTGCCAGCCAGAAGCATCCCTTAGCCTCCATCCCGTGTCAGGTCTGTAGGTTTTGGTGAACACTGAGGACCAGAGGCATGCCGGGAGCTGGCGCCTGGGAAGGAAGGCAGGAGGATCCCCCTATTTATTGGGGGTCCTCTATGTGTCAGATCCTGCACTTCCTTTAGCTTACCTCAGCCACTGTAATGTTGGCTGTTTTCCTCACCACTGAATCCCCAACACCTAGCAGAAGAGACACTCGCTATTTAATTACGATAATAGTGAAATAGCTACCGTTTATTGAATGCTTATTACATGCCAGGCACTGTTCAAAGTGCTTTGGGTCTCTTAACTCACACGATATTTGCTGGATGAAAAATCTGATAACTACCCTATGAGGCTAGATTCTTTTTTTCCTATTTTACAGAAGAGGACACTGAAAATGCAGAGAGGGAAATAAGATGTGGTCGAAGGGCAGACAGGTAATAAATGGACAGGGGCCAGGCTTTGAATCCAGGGAAAGGTGATGACCTGGGAAGTGAAAGATCTGGGGGTGGGAGGTGTGGTCTGGCTTTCAGGAGTGAGATGGGGGTGCAAAGGCAGAAACAGAGTGGACTTTGGAGGAGGCGCTTCTGAGGGAGAAGGAACAAGCAGGGGGTAGGTGGGCATTGTGTGGGACAGCCGGCTGGCTGCCACCTAGACAAGTGTTCTGGATGCTGCAAGACAGCCCAGTCCACTCCCCTAAGAAATGCTGACATCATGTCCTCAAGGACCACACCCCCTGCCCACAGGAAGGGGTGGAAATGAACTTTAAATTTCATCATGGCCACTATGGGGTCTGCAGGGGGGTAGGGTACGGCTGCCGTCCCAGTGATCATAAACCCCTATTGCCGTAAGCACCTCTGGTCACATCCTCTCCTAGAAGCCCAAAGCTGGGGCAGAGTTTCTGTGTGAGTGTGTGTGAGTGTGTGTGTGTGTGTGTGTGTGTGTGTGTGTTGTGTGTGTGTGTGTGTGTTTGGTGGGCGGTGGGGGTGCAGCAGGCGGCTCCCCGAGTGCCACCTGAGATGAGTCACAGGTGACACCCCAGCCCTGGAGCCTGGGCCTACCTGGGCAGGTAGGAGCACACTGCCAACTCCACCAGTGCTTCTGAGGACACTCACCCACTTGGTCTCATTCCTGAAATGAGACAGCCGGGGTTGGCTTGCTGAGAGGGCTGCAGGGTTGACCCGCACTCCTGGGCAGGCCATTCCATGGCCCTGGGTTCTCAGGAGGGACAGGGGCACCCGCAATGCAGGACCTGGGAGGAAACAGCGGTGGCCCCTCTGCGCCTACCTAGCTCATCCCACGGTGAGCGGTGGGGGTGCAGCAGGCGGCTCCCCGAGTGCCACCTGAGATGAGTCACAGGTGACACCCCAGCCCTGGAGCCTGGGCCTACCTGGGCAGGTAGGAGCACACTGCCAACTCCACCAGTGCTTCTGAGGACACTCACCCACTTGGTCTCATTCCTGAAATGAGACAGCCGGGGTTGGCTTGCTGAGAGGGCTGCAGGGTTGACCCGCACTCCTGGGCAGGCCATTCCATGGCCCTGGGTTCTCAGGAGGGACAGGGGCCCCCGCAATGCAGGACCTGGGAGGAAACAGCGGTGGCCCCTCTGCGCCTACCTAGCTCATCCCACGGTGACACAAAGGATCAAGTCTGCCCTGGACACTCAGCCCCACCTACCTCAGCCACTCGGACGCATCACAACACATATCACTTCCACGTTTCCTTGGCTCACCTGATCACTTGCTTGTTATCTCCCCGGATACCTTGGGGCTCTCGCCCATCGCTCCCACTGTACACCTGGGACGGAGCCTAGCACAGAGCAGGTGGTGAAGAGGTGGAGATGAGCCGCAAATATAATAGGGACCACGGGTACAGCCACACCTCTACCTACAGTCTTGGTACTCCAAGGCCCCCCAAACCCCCCACCCCCACCCTGAGCTGGGCCAGCAGGAAGTCCTGTCCTGGACATGGGTCCCCTTCACCAAACATCCCAGTAATGCTCCGGGTTCTGACAGGCGCTGTGGCTCTTTCCGAGGTCCCGGAAGGGAGGAGTTGCCTCAGGTGTGACTCAAGCTGCTGTTTGCTGTCTGGGGTTCTCAGGCCCTGTCCCCCGTGCCGTCGACGGAGGAGGCTATTTGCTGACCCCTGCAATGTTTCCTGTGGAGCTTCTACAGGGAGGGGGATCCCTCGGCAGAGCTGTCTGGGCTCCACGTGAGCCCCTTCTAGCCTTCACACCACAGGCTTCTCCATCCGGAGCAAGCGAGGACCACGTGGGTATGAAGGAGGGCAAACACAGCCTCAGAGTGTTCCTTGAACATCTGTTCTCTCCAATCTCAGGCCCAGCCCTCTGTCAGGCCCTCTCTGCCAGTTGCCTTCCTCCTGTGATTTTCCCTCGGGCCCCATTCCTCTCTCTATCCAGCTTCTTTCTGCCCCACCAAGACTGTTGGGCTGGTTTGAACCTGTCTGAATCCCAGGTTCACACACCTGGACAGGATATCAGTTCTTTCCCAAGAAGCCCTCGGGTCCCATGCAAATCAGGGGGTGTGGCTGGCCGTACCTCATACCTAACATCCCAGAGCTATTCAGGGACTGGTCTATTTCTAGCCCACAAGACTCCACTGGAGGGCACCGTGGCCTGATTGCCCAAGGCTCTCTCAGCCAAAACATCCTTACCCAGGGACTCTGCCCAGAATCAAGAAGCTGGGGGAAGAGAAAGCACATTTTCAAAGCACCCACTCTGAGCCTGGGCCCTACTGGCCCCTTCCAAATTTAAGATCTCAGAATCCCCTAACTCTTCCATAAACTTTTTTTTTTAAATAAAGTTATTTATTTATTTATGTTTGGCTGCGTTGGTTCTTCGTTGCTGCGCGCGGGCTTTCTCTAGTTGCAGAGAGCGGGGGCTACTCTTCTTTGCGGTGCGTGGGCTTCTCACTGCGGTGGCTTCTCTTGTTGTGGAGCACAGACTCTAGGCGTGCGGGCTTCAGTAGTTGTGGCACGTGGGCTCAGTAGTTGTGGCTCGCAGGCTCTAGAGCACAGTTTCAGTAGTTGTGGCACACTGGCTTAGTTGCTCTGCGGCATGTGGGATCTTCCCAGGCCAGGGCCCGAACCCGTGTCCCCTGAATTGGCAGGCGGATTCTTAACCACTGCGCCACCAGGGAAGTCCCTCTTCCATAAACTTTTGATGAACACGTCCTCTGTGTCAGGCTTTATCACGTATCTTTTTTACAACATTCTTGTGAACTATTATTTCCATTTGAGAGTTGAAGGGACTGTCAGAGAGGTTAAGGGATTTTCCCAGGGTTAAACAGCTAGTAAATGACTCCGAAGTCTGTGCTGATCGCACACTGCCACATCTTATCCCCAGCTGTGGCCTCAAAAGACATGCTCAAGGAAAACAAGGTAGGAACTATAGCATTCTACCCACCTAAACAAGGAATGCAAACTCCAGTGCCTCCTGGACTCCAATAGATCATTTAAATGCGTGAAGCCGTCCAGGTGTAACACAAAAGGGATGAGTGGAGACTGCGGGTAAGTGGAGAAGTCACACTCCATCCAAAGGGGGTAGGTGCTACTCAGCTCTAATCAAATGCTGCCATGTGGGACTCTGGGTCCGTGTGGACAGATCTTCTGATTTTCTGAGAAAATCTGGAAATCTGAAACTTTTGTGTGAAATTTGCAAACCAAGGGTATCCACATGCTGGCTGTGTCAGGCTGACAATTTGGTCCCCTAGAAGATGCTCCACGATCTTTGGAAGGATTCCACGTCTCTGAACCACACGGTTTTGAGTTTTGCACTACTTTGGGACCCTCAAGATACTCCTCTATCTGAGGAGGGGAAGCTGAGGGCGGTGAGATGTAAATCATACACATCCAAAAGGCAAGACACTTAAGAAAATTCACATGGGGGAATTCCCTGGTGGTCCAGTGGTTAGGACTCAGTGCTTTCACTGCTGGGGCCCAGGTTCGATCCCTGGTCAGGGAACTAAAATCCCACAAGCTGCACAGTGTGGCCAATAAATAAGTTAATTAACTAATTAATTAAAATGATAGTTTTTTTTTAAACACACATGCTTATGTCACAGGATCACTTGAAGGTCTGAGTCCAACAGTTGCCAACAACAGAATCCAATTCTAGGTAACTTAGGCAGAAAGGAGTTTGTTGGAAGGATGTCTGGAAGCTTAGAGAATTGATGGGTGAGACAGGATCTGAGAATTGGCAGAAACCCTCAGGAGCAGGATGGCTGGAACCACAGCTAAGGATTTCACCACAAACAGCCTGCTGCCTCTTCTGGACACTGGCGGCCACCTGAAGTCCAGACCACCTCTCCTCCTGTGTAGCCTTCAGCCTGTGCTTCGAGGGATTCCCTCCAAATTATCCAGCTTGGTGAGAACAGTATTTGATATTTTTGTTCCACACAAAATCTGATTTGATCTACAAGGTGGAACCTCCAAACACAGGAATGAGGTTCCCATGCTGGAAAGACAAAGACACGCGCACACACACACACACACACACACACACACACACGCACACACGCACACACGCACACACGCACACACAAGGTCCAATCCGTGGTCTAAACTGGAAGGGGTCTTGAAGAGCCTCTTATCTTTCAGTTTCAGAATGGAGAAACTGAGGCACAGGCCAATGACTTGCTCAAGGTCACAGAGAGAGCTTGTGGTCAATCCACGTGTTGAACCCAGACCTCCCGACTCAGGTTTTCCAACTGAGCTGTAAAGCACTTCAGAACTCATGAGAAAGGAGACAAATGTGAAGTATGGCAGACAGGAAGCCCTCTTGACAGAGGAGGATGGAGAAAGATGGAGAGATCTCTTTTTTTTTTTTTTTCAGGCCACACCTTGCAGCATGCAGGATCTTATTTCCCCGACCAGGGATTGAACCTGCACCCCCTGCAGTGGAAGTGTGAAGTCTTAACCACTGGGCCGCCAGGGAAGTCCAGGAGAGACCTCTTAAGATGGCTAAAGCTGGGGTAGGCCATAATAAAGAAATGCAAATAATAATATGAAAGCCATAGCTTTGTTGTTGGAAATGCAGAGCCTGAGGCCAGGCTTTCATTTCGACCAGATTGCCAGGTGATTCCAGAGCACATTAAAGTTTGAAAAGCAATGTCTCTTCAGTGTGGGGAAAGCAATGCAAAAATAAATAAATAAATAAATAAAAATAATAGCTTCACAAGAGATAATGTTCTAGGTCATAAATTAGGAGGTGGGTTCCCGGATGATGTTTATTTTGTGATTAAGTTTTATAACGTATTTCAGGGTTTTGCTCAAAAATCACCTCCTCAGTGAAGCTTTTTAAGGTCATGCTCTTTAAAATTATACCCCCTATCGCCCGCTCTGTGCTCCTTTACTTCGTCCCTACTTAATATTTTTCTGGAACACTTATTACCATGTGAGAGATGAAAATGTTAGTTTTTGTTTGTATATCATCTATAGGTCTTTCTACAAGTTAAGCTCTGCAAAAGCAGCAATGAAATCTCAGTCCCTGCTGTACCCCCGGCATCTACAACAGGGTCTGGTACCCAGCAGGTCCTTCATAAATGGTTTTGGAATCAATATGTTATATGGTATGTGTTGAATATTATATAGTACAATGTCTTTTTTCAATGGAAACAGTTATTGGGGTTGCTGTGTACCGTGTCGTGTGTTGAACACTTTATGTACAGTAAGAGTTCCTTGAATCCTCACACGTCCTCATTATGCAGATGGTGGAACTGGGGTTCGAGAGCCTGTTCTTTGCCCAAGCTCATAGCTAGCACGCGGCAGAAGTGGGATTTGAACTCAGCAAAGACAAGAGCCTGGAGTGATCTGGAGGTGGACTGGGGACAAGCCTAGGCTCAAGAAGCTGTGGAACTGAGGTGAGGTCCTGGGTGGGGGGGGCGGTGGATACGTTCTCCTAACGCAGAGCTCTGTTGTTTAAGAGCTGGGGTTGGCCAGGCGAGCTCAGGTATTTACCTGGGGACTCTGAAGCCACTTGGAGGAGGCAGGCGGTGGCGTGGGGACTCCTGCCATTGTCAGCACAGCCTGGGGCTTGTCATGATGCGCTCAGAGTACAACGTGCTGCATAATGCTGAGAAGGCAGCTCAGAGCCTCACAGCCTCATCTCCTGCAGTCCATCCAGAGGCTCAGAGGCCCAGAGAGGGCAAGCTATTTGCAGAAGGATACACAGCCAATAAGCCATTGAGGGGAGGCGTCAAAATCTGAGTGCCGACACTGCAAGGTCCCTCCATACCCCAAGCAGCTCACACTGGCGAGCGAGCGACTCTGCTACAGGCTCCACAGTTGCTGCTCCTTCTGCTTTGCTCCCAATAACAGGTTTTCTTTTAATAAATTTATTTATTTTTGGCTGCGTTGGGTCTTCGTTGAGGCGCGTGGGCTTCTCATTGCGGTGGCTTCTCTTGTTGTGGAGCACGGGCTCTAGGTGCACGGGCTTCAGTAGTTGTGGCACATGGGCTCAGTAGTTGTGGCACGCGGGCTCTAGAGTGCAGGCTCAGTAGTTGTGACGCACGGGCTTAGTTGCTCCACGGCATGTGGGATCTTCCCGGACCAGGGCCCGAACCCGTGTCCCCTGCATTGGCAGGCAGATTCTTAACCACTGCGCCACCAGGGAGGTCCCCCAATAACAGTTTGAGGGAAGCAGGGACTCATACAGAGCCATCCCCTGCTCTTCCCTGTCCCCCTAAGTCACCTATCTTCAAAATACAACCCCAATTCAACCACTGTCCTCTGTTGGGTCCTCCATTGGCTTTCTGCATCATGTCCACAGTTCTTTGGTTTCTAGAATGTGCCTTGCTCCTGTCTGCCTCTGGGTGTTCCACTCTGCCTTCCACTCCACTGCCCCACCCCCTTCCTTTGCTCACCAGCACTTCCTCAGGAAAGTCCCTTTCTCTGACTCCCCAAACTTAGACAGGGTTCCACTTCCCTAGGCTTGCATAACTCCCCAAGCTTTTCCTCCATGGAGATGATAGAAATTTGTAATTTGATATCAGTCTCTCTCACCAGACTATCAGCTCAGGAGGGTTGCTTTATTTTTCTCATCTGTAAAATGGGGATGGGAACTGCTATGGGCCGAATGTTTGTGCCCCCCCTCCCCACTACCACCAAATTCACTTGTTGAAGCCCTAACCCCCAATGGATGGTATTTGGAGATAGGGCCTTTATGGAAATAATTAAAGTTAAACAAGGTCATGAAGGTGGGGCTCTGATCCAATAGGATTAGTGACCTTAAAAGGGGAGACAACTGAGAGCTCACCTTCTCTGTCTCCCAGAGCACGAAGAGGTCCTGTGGGCACACAGTAAGAAGGCAGCCACCTCTAAGCCAAGAAAAGAGATCTCAGAATGAAATCTACCTTGTTGACACCTTGATCTTGGACTCCCAGCCTCCAGAAATGTGAGAAATAAAATTCCTGTTGTTTAAGTCACTCAGTCAATGGTTATTTTGTTATGGAAGGCCAAACGGACTAAGGCATAGCAGAATCCAGCTAAATAATTGTTTTTTCAGGACGAATTTTTAACACCTGTAAAGCACTTAAAACTGAGCCTGGTACGTAGTTAGCCCATCAACTGTTAACATTGTCACACACCAGGTGTTTTTGCAGAATGAATAAACAAATCTATTTTGCAGTTTACGTTCTTATGTAATGGTTTTGGGGTTTTTTGGGGGGATCCTATCCTTTTGTGTGATGAATGGTGCTATAATCTGAATGTTTGTGGGCCCCTCAAATTCACATGTTGGAAATCCTAACATCCAATAGGATGATGTTAGGAGATGGGGCTTTTGGGGGGCAGAACCCTCATGAATAGAATTAATACCCTTAAGTTTTTCCTTCCAGTTTTCTTGAGATATAATTGACGCACAGCACTGTACAAGTTTAAGGTGTACAGCACAATGATTTGACTTACATACATCATGAAGTGATGACCACAGTAAATACAGTGAACATCCATCATCTCCTATAGATACAAGAGTAAAGAAACAGAAAAAGGGACTTCCCTGGTGGCACAGTGGTTAAGAATCCGCCTGCCAAGGCAAGGGGCATGGGTTCCAGCCCTGGTCTGGGAAGATCCCACATGCCACGGAGCAACTAAGCCCGTGCGCCAGACTACTGAGCCTGTGCTCTAGAGCCCACGAGCCACAACTACTGAGCCCACATGCCACAACTACTGAAGCCCGCGCGCTTAGAGCCTGGGCTCTGCAACAAGAGAAGCCGCTGCAATGAGAAGCCTGCACACCACAACGAAGAGTAGCCCCTGCTTGCCGCAACTAGAGAAAGCCTGCACGCAGGAATGAAGACCCATCGCAGCCAAAAATAAATAAATAAAATAAAAATAAATAAATTTTTAAAAAAAAGAAATAGAAAAAAAATTTTTTTCTTGTGATGAGAACTCTTAGGACATACTCTCTTAACAACTTTCATATGTAACATACAGCAGTGTTAAGCATATTTATTGTATTGTACATTATATCCCTAGTACTTATTTATCTTATAACTGAGGTTTGTACCTCTTTTTTTTTTTTTTGGCCACGCCCTGTGACTTGAGGGATCCTAGTTCCGCCACCAGGGTTCTGGGTCCTCAGCAGTGAAAGCGTGGAGTCCTAACCACTGAACCGCCAGGGAATTCCCTGAGGTTTGTACCTTATAACTGCCTTCATCCAACTCCTCCTCCCCCTACCCCCACCTCTGATAACCACAAATATGATCTCTTTTTCTATGAGTTTGTTTTTGCAGTATAATTGACCTACAACACTATGTTAGTTCCTGTTACACAACATAGTGATTCAATGTTTCTATACATTTAAAAATGATCACAATGATAAGCCTCGGCGGTACCTGGCACCACATAAAGATATTACATAATTACTGACCATATATAATAGTTTTCTTAAAGTGAACTTACCTGCATTATATCCTAGGATATTCACAGATGAACTCCTTATAAAGGGACTTTATTTAAAAAAAAAAAATTGGAGTGGTAACAGGCAGTGCTTTTTCAACTCTTTTTTTCCTGGAACGTCCACCAGAGGGCTTCTTGAGCTCTTTCTCCTTCCAAAATATCCTCAGCCCCTGAGGTGACCCCCGTGGGAAGGAAGAGACAGTGGAGTTTTATCCACAGGAGTAAACAAAGCTAATACAATCATAGTTGTAGCTGGGTGGGGAAAAAAACTCAAGCTGGGGTGAGACGCAGCAAGGGGGTGTCTTAGTTTCACGGGCCCTGGGTGGGAGTCTTGGTGACTTCTCTGAACATCAGTTTCCTCATCTAGAAGTGGTGATAATCCTCTCGAGCATACAGCATTGCTGGGAGGACCAAATATTGAGAAAAGCATTTTGTAAGATGTCACCTGTTGCTATCGAATCACTAAATTTCATGGACCTACTTGACCTGAGGTATCTTGTCTTAGGGATAGTGCAGTGACAGCCACCCCCAACCCCAAACTTGCCCAGTTCAGCCCACCAATGTCTATTGTTTAACACTTAGAACTTGGATGCATTTGGATTGGACATAAATTATTTTTGCCATGGTCTCTGCCATAATTGCTTGTCTCACTCTTGCTTTAATTTACCTGCCTGGCCCCTAAAGTTCTCTGAGCTTGCAACTTCTGGTCTAAATAGAGAATTCTGTGCCGGTCAGATGATACCTGGAATGCTGCATTAATAATTCCAATCACTGCTATTTATTGAGCCAGGAACCAGGCTTTCTGCGTAATATATGTAAACCAAATATACCCAGGGCTTCTGGTGGCCTTGTCTCTGCATGGTGACTTATTTGTCAGAAAAATGGAAGTAATTAAAATCTTTTCCCAATCTCTCAAAGAATGCAAAGGGGTGAGTACATTTTAACAAAAGCTTTGTGGCAGTATAATTGACATACAGTAAACTGCACATATTTAAAAGGTATAATTTGACAAGTTTTGACATAAGTATACACCTGTGAAACCATCCTCACAATCAAGACAATAAATATACCTGTAACATCCAGAAGTTTCCTCCTGTGCTTTGTAATCCTTTCCTCCTGCCTCTGCCACCCTCCCTCCATACCCGATAACCACTAGATTGCCTTCTATCACTGTGGATTACCTTGCATTTTCTAGACTTTTATCTAAGTGAAATCACACGGAATGTTCTCTTTTTTTTTTTTTGCTGCGCTGTGCAGCATGCAGGATCTTAGTTCCCCGATCAGGGATTGAACCCATGGCCCCTGCATTGTGTTCGATCCCTGGTTGGGGAACTAAGATCCTGCATGCCCCATGGCCAAAAAAAGAAAGAAAGAAAGAAAAGAAACTACAAACTCCAAAGTATTTGCACCACTTTACATTTCTCGTGTGTGTGTGTGTGTGTGTGTGTGTGTGTGTGTATTTGGCTGTGCATGGTCCCTGGCAGTGGAAGCACAGATTCCTAACTATAGGACACCAGGGAATTCCCCCACTTTACATTTCTAACAGCAGGGCATGAGAGTTCCACTTGCTTCACATCCTTGCCAGGGCTTGATTAGGTCAGTCTTTTTCATTTGATTAGGTCAGTCTTTTTCATTGTAGCCATTCTCATAGGTGTGGTTTTGGAGGGAGCTCACTTTCAATGCAGAGTAAGACTTCTCCAAAACACTCCTTCTTCCCTTACAGAGGTCTCCCCGTGAAAGGCAGTCCCTTGGACCCATACTCAGATCTCAAACTCCCTGACCACTTTTCTTCCAGGCTGTAATCCGTGGCTGGGATCTTGCAAAACAAAGGGAAGGTATCATGGAGCTGAGTTGGCAAGGATCCTCTCCCCTTAGAGGGTGGGGAGGGAAAGAGTATGAATAATCACACCTAGATAAAAATATGTTAGCTCATCTGATCCTCATATTAACCCCAAGAGATTATAAAGATCCTTAATCAAATTGTAGAGATGAGGAAACAGGCTCAGAGAGAAAATGACCTGCCCGAGGTCACATGGCCACATCCTGGATTTGCATCCTTGGCATACCTGATTCTAAAACTTGTGTTCGCTCTCCTCTCCTGCAGAATCCTCTGTTCTGGGTGCCACAATCTTAGAAGATCTCCTCTAGGCTCCAGGAGTAACACTGGGCAAGTGGACTGTCTGAAATGTGTCAGCTGAGGAGTGGACAAAGGAATTAGGGCCATTTAGCCAGGAAGAGAGAACTCTCAGCAGTGGCATGAAATAGTCTTCAGACATTTGAATAATTGTACTTGACCCAGAATAGACCATCTTTAACACTCTCCTCCTCTAGGTGATAAAAATATTTTCAATATTAATCATGTAACAATCAATCATCATCATCATTTTCTTGATTCATTCTTTCATTTTAAAACCATTAACAATTAGGAAGTAGGTATGTATTTTTTTTTTTTTTTTTTTTTGCGGTACGCGGGCCTCTCACCGCTGCGGCCTCTCCCGCCGCGGAGCACAGGCTCCGGACGCGCAGGCCCAGCGGCCACGGCCCAAGGGCCCAGCCGCTCCGCGGCACGCGGGATCCTCCCGGACCGGGGCACGAACCCGCGCCCCCCGCATCGGCAGGCGGACTCTCAACCACTGCGCCACCAGGGAAGCCCTGTATTTCAATTTTAAAGATATTATTGAAATTCAGTAAAATATTTCATGCATGAACCACAATTAGCATTGACCGACCGAAAGTATGACACTTTGTCACTTACATGCTGTTTCACTGTTTTAAATTTTAAACACAAATAAAAACTCCAAGTGGCCATATAGATCGACAGAACTGAAGTAGGCTAGGTTCTGTTTCTTCATCTTTAAAATCACTGTATTATTATTATTTTTAATCTACTGTTTAAATGAGGAATATGAAGTACCATAGGGATTGGAGTCATAAACCAGGTCCAATGATTTCATATTATTATAAACTTACTTTTGAAACCAAGATAATTGAGACCAGCTGTGTCAGGGACCAGCTGTATAACTGGGAATTCTCTGAATTAACTTCTTACATGGAAACTACAATGTTAATTAAAAGAGGAGTTATTAAAAAGTGCTCGTTTCTAACTTGTATTATTTTGTGTTATATTTTAACTTCTATCATTATATCATCTTTTTTTCTTCTTTCTTTTTTTCTTGCCACGCGGCTTGTGGGATCTTAGTTCCCCGACCAGGGATTGGACCCCGGCCCTCGGCAGTGAGAGTGTGGAGTCCTAATCACTGGACCACCAGGGAATTCCCCATATCATCATTTCTATTATTAAAACTCAACAGCAACCACAGAAATTGTTTAGAACCCAAACCAACTCAGGGGAGAGAGTCTTGTCACTGACATTGTTTAGAATTGCTATTGCTTTTTTTTGGTTTTTTTTGCTTTTATTCTTTTTCCCCAGTTTTATTGAGAAATAATTAGAATTGCTGTTGCATTTTGATCTTTAAAATTGCCATTACATTTTCACAATAAAGGACTTTTAGCCTGTTTTATTACTGTTTTAAAATTCTCTACACAAAATGTTCCCGTTTGCTGCCTGACCACTCCCACTGCTCCGCCATTGTTACATCACACGGACAAGAGATTGGACATCTCACGTGGAATGGGTGGCTGTGTGTAGCCATGTAGCAGCGACTTCTCTGAACCTCAGTTTCCTCATCACTACAATGAGAATTTAATAATATCCCTTCTAGAGGATAGCAGAGAGGTCAAATGACATAATATGCATGTAGATTGGGGGTTTTTTTTCCTGTCCGTTGGGCTTTTCCTTTTCCTCTGGGGTGGGGGGGGGTGGTCTTAAGAGGAGACTTTAGTCTTGCTGTCTCCTTACTGCAGATGAGGACTCCTGGGTCCACTTTGTCCCTGTCATCACACTGTCGACAGAGGGAGCTGCACTGCCCACTGAAGAGGGTGTTCTTCCCATCCCCCACCCCCAGCCCTCCTCACCTACTTTCGTCCAAAGTCATCCTCACGCACAGACCTTGAGAGCAGTTTAAGAAGACCTTTACCTAAGGCAGGGGTTCGTGCATCAGAATCCCCGGAGAGCTTGTGAAAATCCAGCCCGCTGGGTCCCACCCCTAGCGTTTGTGATCCAGCACGTGTGAGATGAGGCTGAAGGACCGCATTTCTAACAAGTTCCCAGGTGACGCTGATGCTGCTGGTCCTGGGACCACACTGAGAACAACTGGCCTAACTTAACCACGGCAATTCCATCTCGCTTTGCTAGTGAGTGATTCAGAGTGGGCCTGAACCGGTGGACCAATGAGATGCAAGGAGGGGCGTGGTCTGAGCTAATGGGCGTGAGCAGCTCCTCCCTCTCCTCCCCGCCCACCCTCTGCAAACCCAAGATGCCTCAGTGAGTGGTGGCAGCCACTTTGTGACCATCAGGGGAGTTGGCCTTCAGGGAAGCTGATGCTGTGGACTGCTGAGAGGGAGGATGGAGAGAACCTGGGATCCTAATGTTATCTCAAGCCCACCCAACTTTGTGATTGATGATGATGATTGGAATCTGCGAACATCACTTACATTTTCTGAAATCAAATTATTCCTGACCCAGGACTTCCAAGTGTTAGGGGGGTGGTATTTAGGCTTAGTTGTAACTCAGGGCTTCCTATTTCTTGTCTTGTACAGGGGTGGTAGGATTCCTATCCAGGCAAAAAGGTTTGGGGGAAGCCTTCTGGCCTTTGGTCTACACTGGTTACCCTGATGTGCTCTCTGATCAAGCCTGTGGATCCCCTGAAGGCTGGTAACATTGCTATTTCTGTGCCAAGTGTTGGCACAGGGGTCTTCGTTCAGACTGGCTACTCGTATTTCAGATCCAGTCTCCCCAGCTGTTCAGGAACCCCAAACCTGTCTCCAGTCCTGGGGTATCTCCCACTACTTCAGCCTCTAACCCTCCAACTGTTCTTCCAAGCCCCTGCCCCCACCCCCTAGGTCCTGTGGAATCTCCTTTCAATAAGCCTTTAGAACCACTGTCGTCCTCTCTTCTCTGTGGGTGGGTGTTACCCTGGAGTTGTGCAAAATGGCAGCCCTGTGATGCTCCCTTCCTCTCTGAACTGCCTACTTCTGTCTCTGACCTTTTCACTATTCGTGAAACATCACCCTTCTCTGTAAAAATGTCAAAGTCCCCATGAAGCCCCTTTTTGTAAATTGCTAAGTACACAGTTCCCAGAGTCTGCTGACTGTTAAAAGTCTTTCTTCTCCGAGTTTCTGCTGACGCGCAGAGGGTACAGAGGGACTTTGGTCTCATCGTTTGTTGACTCCTCTGGGGGCAGGTGTGGGGAGGATGGGTGGGCTGCGAGAGATGGGGTTTCCATTGCCGGGTAGTGGCTTGTTCTCTCTCGATGTATTTAAAATCAAACACGTCTCAAACCACAAAGATTAATTTCCTTTTGAAAACATCCCTCCCCCCTATCTTTTACATGGAACACTCATATTCTTCCTGGTACAGATTTTGATTTAATTTCATGAGTACCAGTAATCCTGACCTTATTATGCTAAGGGAATATTACCCCTCCCTCTCTGCTGGGTCACAAAGACTTCTCACATCAATGGCTCACAGTGAAGAGGCCATGTCCAAGAGGCTTCTGTGTGTGTGTGTGTGTGTGTGTGTGTGTGTGTGTGTGTGTGTGTGTGTGTGTGTCTTCCTGGCTACAAGAGGGCAATCTTGTTTGACCAGACCACACTTATTAAGTGCTCAGCACTGGGTCTGCCACATAGTAGTGCTCAATGAGACGCTATTGTTATCATTTGTAGCCAGTTACATTCCTAATATACATTCTTCCCATTTTTTCTCTAGTAGAACCCTGCTCTCATTGCGTAGAATAAAGACACTTCCCAGCCGCTGTCAAACCTAGGCGAGGGGCTTCC
>NW_021146307.1:20693-21974 GCF_002837175.3 Physeter macrocephalus
AAGTGAGAGGTCTGCGTACCGCAAAAAAAAAAAAAAAAAAAAAAAAAACCTAGGCAAGGCCATGTGACTGCATTTGGTTCAATGAACCGTAGGTAGAAGTATTGCATGAGACTTCTTTTTGGCCGCGCTGTGCAGCTTGTGGGATCTTAGTTCCCCGACCAGGGATCGAACCCAGGCCACAGCAGTGAAAGCGCCGATTCCTAACCATTGGACCACCAGGGAATTCCCTGCATGAGACTTTTAGAAGCCTCAGCCTTTAATTCAGTTCTGACACTAACCCCCTGGGGTTCACGCAGACCCAACAGGTTAGGGGTTTCATATCACAAGATGGTCCCCAACTCAGACGCCAGTCACAAGTATTGGGTTCACAGGTACTGGGGCATCGATGCTTCTGTGCAACTTGGCTACAAATCAGGGTCTCCCCTGACCCCCTCCTCACATTGGATCATCTGCTATAACAGCTCACAGAAATCAGGGAAACACTTTACATACCATTACCGGTTTATTGTTGTTGTCGTTATTTTTGGCTGCATCTCGCGGCATGCAGGATCTTAGTTCCCTGACCAGGGATCGAACCCGCTCCCTCTGCAACAGAAGTGAGGAGCCTTAACCACTGGACTGCCAGGGAAGTCCCAATTACCAGTTTATTATAAAGGATATTATAAAGGACAGAAATGACCAGCCAGAGGAAGGGGTACATAGGTGAGTTCCAGAAGAGTTCCATGTTCAGGAGTTTCTATCCCCGCGGAGTAGGGGTGTACCACCCTCCGGGCTCATGAATATATTCCCAAGTGCAAGGAATGCCAACCCTTTCATTTAGGATTTTCATGGAGATTTCATTACATAGGCATGATTGATTAAATCACTGGCAATGGGTGATTAACTCAACCTCTAGCCCCTCTACCCTCCCCAGAGGTCGGAGTGGGCGTGGGGCTGAAATTTCTAACCCTCTAATCATGCCTCCGTCTTTCTGGTTCTGGTGAGGACTCCCTGCAGCCCCCAGTCAACAATCGCCTCCTTAACATACAGAAAGACGCTTTTAATCACTCTGGAGGTTCAAAGGCCTTAGGCGCTCTATGTCAGGAATGGGGACTAAGATCAAACGGTATAACAAAAGATGCTCTGCTCACCCCATCACTCAATTTTACAAGGGTTTGGGAGCTTTATTGAAGACCAAATATATATTTCTTTCTTTCTTTTTTTTTTTTTTTTTTAAAGGGAAAGCTATTTATTTATTTATTTATTTTTGGCTGTGTTGGGTCTTCGTTTCTGTGCGAGGGC
>NW_021146307.1:22053-25000 GCF_002837175.3 Physeter macrocephalus
GCGCAGGCTCAGCGGCCATGGCTCACGGGCCCAGTTGCTCCGCGGCATGTGGGATCTTCCCGGACCAGGGCTCGAAACCGTGTCCCCTGCATCGGCAGGCAGATTCGCAACCACTGCGCCACCAGGGAAGCCCTATATTTCTTATTACATCCCCATATCTCCGTAACTATGCCTGCTCAGTGGTCTGGTCTCTCCAGAGGTGCTCTCTGCCTGTCTCCACCCTGCTCCGTGCCCGTGGAGTCTCCCCCGTCTCTGCCTGGTGGTTGAGCTTGGCAAGTGGAGACGCCAGCAGGAGACTGGAGGGTTGGACTGGAGCGAGGCAGAGCTGGAGGTATGTATTGCCCTTCCCCGCCTCCAGGCATTGAGTCACCTGTCCTCCCAGGGCAGCCCTTTTCACGACACTGGTGGCCATCCCAGCCCTCACCCAGCCAGGCCCAGGCCTGGCTACAGTTCCCCACTGCTACTGGCCCCAGCCCAACCCCAGACACTCCATCCCTTGGGTCTCCCTACATCTGCTCCCACTTTGGTAAAGAGCCCCGGCAGGAAAGCCTGGCTGCATCATTTCATTTGAGAGTGCCAGCTGTATCCTGCCAGGACCCTGATCAACTTGCTCAGGGTGTAAAAATGAAGCTGCACAAAAGCGAAGCCTTCATCCCACCCTGTCCTCCAGGCTCTGGTTTCCCCTCCCCAGAAAGTGTTCCCAGGCTCCTTTGCATCTCTCCATCTAGAAACATGATTGCCTGGTTTCTGTTAGTTTGTTTGGGATTATCAATAACTTGTGAGCAAGCCAGGCACATGAATGGACATGACCCCAATGCCAGGTACCGAGGACACTAGCTCAGCTTGATTTCCCTCTTGTCCCTTTGTATCCTCACAAAAGCCTTGTTTCCAGTGGGCGGTGTCCAGAAGCCACAGCTTTCTGGAATTACCCGCGTCCTATGTTGAGGCTGCAACTGATTGACACTAGTCCAAGCAGTGAGTCGGAAGTCCGCCAACGGGAACCAGCTTTAGCAAGACCAAGCACTTCCTGGTCCCATGAATTCAGATGTGTGTAAGCCAATCTGAGAAAAGTTGTAAGACTAGGAATCCCAGCTGGCAGCCTGCACCTGCATTTGGCCCCTCAGCTAATTTTTGGACTCACTCATCTGGGTGGTCTACTTTTCCCCAAAGAAGCCAAGGGGCAATTTTCATGATTCCTAAAAGATGTTGTCGGGACTTCCCTGGTGGTCCAGTGGTTAAGACTCTGCCCTTCAAATGCAGGGGTCACAGGTTCGACCCCTGGTCGGGAAACTAAGATCCCGTGTGTCGTGTGGCACAGCCAAAAACAACAACAACAACAAAAACAAACAAAAAAACCAAAGATGTTATAGTTTTGTTCCTATGGGGCTAGTTCATCCTGGGGCTTGGAGCCAGGCTTCTTGGGTTCAAATTCCAGTTCTGCCACTTCCTAGCTGGGAGACAATGGGCAAGTTGCTTAACCTCTCTGTGCCTCAGTTTCCTCATCTGTGAAATGGGGAGAATAACAGACCTTTCCTCATAGGGTTGCTGCAAGGGTTAAAGGAGCAAATAAATGTAAAGCACTTATGCAGGGCTTGGCAGGTAGTAGGTGCTCAAAAACTAGCTATTTTCACTAGGATGAAAACTCACATTTATCCAAATGCCTGCTTGCTGTATAAATACAACTGCAGCTTATCTCACTGAATTCTCACCACAACCCATTCAGGCCCACATTGTCCCTACTTTACAAATGAGGAAACAGGTTTAAAGCCGTTATGGGACTTGTTCAGAGTCAACAGCAAAGCTTGTGTTAGTTTGCCCTCTAGGCAGCACCATCACCTTGCCCTGGGGCTGAAGTGTGACATCCTGGCTAAAGAATTTGTTTGCTCACTTTGATTCACACACTTGTAAGTCTCTCTGGGCTTTTTGCTTGTCGAAAAACCACGAAACCACATTATTTATCCTGTAAACACCTGGAGGGCTGTGTGACACAGAGTTTCTGCAACTTGCTTGATCCTGAGAAAATTGCCTGAGGTGTTTGTTCAAAGGAGGGATTCTCTGGTATTTCTGCCAAGGAGGCAGATTCAGAAACAATGGGGGTGGGGCCTTGGATTTCGGTTTTGGTCTATTTTTTTTCTTTTGGGTATTGTTGTTTGTTTGTTTGCCCTGGTGACCCGGAGTTCTAAAGATAAATCAGATTTGGAAACTTTTGCTGCGTGGAATTAGTGCGCCCTCTGCTGTCGATGAAGAGGATGACAATAAAACGGAAGGAGGCACTCCCAGGCTGTCTGGTCCCTTCCTCCTTCAGGGGTTTTTCCTGCCTCGAGTCTTTGTTCTACCCTTCGGGGTCACTATGTGCCCAGATATGAGCTGGGCAGGGGCAAGGGGAGTAAAAGGAAGGCCAAGGCTCTCCCTGATCTCACAGAATTTACAATCTAATTGAACTGACAAGACATCTTCAGGAAATCATGAGACATGCATTCAGAAACACTGGATGGGGCTCCATCCGGCAACTATTTCCTGAGCATGAGCTGTGTCTGGAGCTCCACTAGCATAGGTAATAGCACTTGGGAGCCCTGGGCGCCCAGCAATAGACATACCATGGTTCTTGCCATCTGTGGCTCACAGCCAGGTGGGGGTCCAGGGACAAACACCTGAGATGGGGGACAGAACTGTGGGCATCACGATAGCCTGGGGAATCTGGCTCATTGCGGGGGGGGAGGAGGTACCATTCAAATAAAAATAACTTTATTGTTTTTCTATTTTATATCTATGAAAATAAATATTCATGTTAAACTATTCAAATAATACAGACAAGGATAATCAAGAAAGTAAAAATCACCTGAAATCTTACCACCTAGCAATAACTGCAAATATACCTTTGAAGACCATCTTTCCACATGGCTCACTGTGGTTTATACTGATACACGTATACACACCCAGTCACTTC
>NW_021146308.1:0-25000 GCF_002837175.3 Physeter macrocephalus
AGTGTCGTGGGGTCCTGAGGAAAACAAGCCCCAAAGAGGGCGAAGAGGGGCTCACGACGGGAACCCGGTCTCGGGAGTGAGGGCTTGCTCTGGACAGTCCTGGGGCAGGAACCCCTCCTGCAGGAGCTGCCCCTGGCAGGGGGCGGACACCTCCCCACCCTGGAGGGAAGCAGGTGAAGGCCAGTGTGGCTTAGAGAAGGAGGGGATAGGAATTTGGAAAAATCATTGCTGATTGCTTCTCATTTCTCCAAGTATCTAAAGTCTTCTGTTTAGGGTCTTAAAATACACAGTAAGGGCCTGGAACCACTGAGGTTGAGGGAACGGGCAGGGTACAGACCAGACCCTGAAACGTTGCCAGGCAGTGCTCAGGGTCCGGCCAGCATCCTGTAAGGCTTGGGCTCCTCCGAATGCCCCCTCTGCCAGCGCCAGGAATGCTCTTTTTAGAGCGGCCACACGGCCATCAGTAAATATTCATGCTACTCCGGTATAGCCTGAGGTGGCCTGTTTTCCCTACGGCTCTTGAAATCTTCTGCGCGGACCACTGCTGGGCCTGGAGGCCCCTGTCTTTAAGTGGGTCTCCATGGAGGCAGGGAAGGAATTGCTTTGCTGCCAGGAGTGCATTCCAAGAGCTGTGGGCAGGGAGTTCCCGCAGCCTGTGCGCTGGAGGCCACCACGCCCAGTTCCAGCCTGATCACGTTCGGGGGGCAGGCCAGAGTGGGGTCGACTCCGTGGCCACAGCCAGGGATGGCTCAGCCCCTCACTCAAGTGTGCATGCTGGGCTTTTCCAAAGGAGGTTCACTCCTCCTGCCTCGTTAGGACCTTACAGCCTCCCCAAGGAGGCGGCCACGGGGATCCAGGCCCATTTGACACACAGGGAAACTGAGGCTGGCAGCAGGGCAGCTGACTGCTCAGGATCACGTACGGGAGACTCAGAGCCTTGGCAGAAGACTAGGTCTTCCGTCCCCTACAGCACTGGGTCAGGGCCAGAGCTGCGAGGGCGTTGTCCGTGTGTCTTCTGCAGCTGGCTTCCCAGGTGAGCCTCACTGACCTCACAGTTTTTGCACATGCTGTTCCCCCCACCTGGAACACGCCCCACCCCACCCTGTGCCACCCCATTCTCATCCTCACCTAGTTAACTCTGATCCCATACCTCAGCTAGGGATGCCTCCTCCAGGAAGTCTACCCTGCCCCCAGGTTAGATTAGAGGCCTCCTGTGCACGCTCACCACCTTGTGTGCTTCCCTAGGCATAGTACTTACCCTGGATCAAAAGACCTTGATTCTCAAGACCGTGAGTGCCTAGAACAAGCCCCTGCCCGTTCATCACCAGCCAGCACTGGATATGCACTCAATCCGTGTTCGTCAGATAAATGCAATAAATAGGTAGAGAAAAGGAGGGCGAGGAGGAGGGAGAGTACAATTTCCTAAGGGTCTCTGGAGTCAAACTAATGCCTTCCCCATGAATGTGAGAGCGAGGGGAGCCCATGGTGCAGCGCAATCCCTCCCTGTACACAGAGAGACACCAAGAGCGTACAGGCCTAATGGGTTTGCCCAAGGTCTCAGAGCGAGTGTGGTGGGTTCCAGTCCAAGTCTCTCGTTCCCAGACCTGTGATTTTTTTTTGCAGTGATCCAGAGGTGGGATTTCAGGGACTGTGGCAGGCCACCGAGAGAGAGACTGTTGGGTGGGGGACTTGCTGGGGAGTCTTGAAACCAGCCCAGAGGTGTGCAGGGCTGGGCGGCAGCGGGCTGTGGGGTTCACCGCCCTGTTCCAGCCGCTGTGCACTCCCAGCCTCACTTCCTCTGCGCTGGAGCCTCTCCACTCCCCAAAAGCTCGTCCACCTCCCTGGGGCTGTCAACATGCTGACCTTCCAGCTTCCCACCTGTCACCACCCGTCACAGGCAATTAGAATAATAGTGCAGGAATTTCCCCCCGGGTTCTGGGATGAATGGTGAGCAGGAGGGGAGCGAACTGCTCATGGGAGTGGGGCTGCAGGGAAGGACACGGGCTGGGAGGGCACAGGGGCCACCACCTCTCTGCCCACATTGAACAAGTGGGGAGACTGAGGCCCAGCGAGGAGGAGGGGCTTGCCCGGGGCTGACTCCCAACAGAGACTGGCCTCACGAGGAGTCTCCCTAACCGGAGCCTGGGAGAGCCTCCACCGTGTTCTCAGACCTCGAGCCTGCGTCCAGCCAGAGGGCGTGCCTGGTCTCATCTGGGGCTGTGGACCAAATGATTCATTTCTATATTCTCCATGTCTAGCCCAGGGCTGGCCGCAGAGCAAACGCATCATAAATGTCTGTTGAATGAATGGTTAGTGGTGGAGCGTGGGATGGAGACCAGCCCCCTCCGCGCCCCACACAGGGTTCTATTACTCCTTCCCCAGAATCTTACACCTCACTGAGTCCTCAGGGCCCGCCCCAGGGCCCGGGTCAAGTGTGTGATCCATAAATGTTGGATAGATGGTGAATAAATGAATCTTCAAAGTCTGAGATCCAGCCAACACATACTGAGCACGTGTGGGGCAGTAGCCATGCGGTCTCTGCCCCATGGAGCCTGGTGAGGAGACAGACATGCCCACACTGAACCCCATTCCCATGCTAAGGCAGGGAGCCTCAAGTTGCTGGTGGAACTGACAAAGATGAGCCATAGACCTCAGAGCTGGACCTTGTCTGACTAGTGGAGGTTGTCCCTGCCTCTGGACAGTCCAGGGCTGGGGTCAGCTTGATGGTGTGGGGCACAGTGACGCCAACAGTAAATAAACACCGTGAGCCTTTGCTGCATGCCAGCCACTGTTCCCGGAGTCCCCACAACAGCCCTAGAGACCGCTAATACAGTCATTCCCACTTTACAGATGGGAAAACTGAGGCACAGGGTGGTACAACCAATGAGCAGCAGAGCCAGGATTTGGACCCAGGCAGGGTGGCGCCGGCCCATCTTCCAGCCACACCATACTACCTTTCAGGGAGGCCTGCCCTTGACTTTGGTGTAGGTCGTTGGCCTGAGGCTGTCCCCGGTTGCTGATGACCTGCTATGTGGCTGAGCCCACTTTGTCTCTTGTGTTCCAGGTCACTTTCTGGGGAACAACACAGTCATCGACGTCCTTCGGCAGGCAGGGCTGGAGGTGGAGCACACGCCCGCAGGACAGACCATCCACAGGTAAGCAGCTGGGACATCTGGGGGCGTGGGACGTGCTGGCCCCCTGTTGCTGGTCCACGGGCCCTGCTGACCACGTGCTGTATGGCAGGCTGCACCCTGCCTTCCCGCTCAGGCCTGCAGGGCAGAGTCTTGAAGGAGCCTCTGGTGAGATGGGGCCTCCTAGCGACTGGCCTTCGCTAGGCACCCAAGAGTGGGGGCTAGGCTGGAGGTGGGGAGACCGGGAGGGAGGTTGGTGTGCAAGAGTGGCAGGAGGTCAGGGGGGTGGGAAAGCAGTGAAGGTGGGAATGGGAGGAGCGTTAAGTTTTGAGAGATGTTCAAGATTTAGAGACTGGCGATCGGTGGGGTGTAGGACTCCAGGGGTGCTGCCTAGAGGACCTGGTGGATGCCCAGGCCCTGAATCGAGACGGGGCCATGCTTAGGACGAGCCCTGGCCAGGCCTCTTCCCTGTGTCCCAGCCCTGCCCACACCTGGTCCTCACCTTCCTCTGACCACACCTTCTCATTGCTGCCTCTTGGCAGCAATTCCCTCACCTGACTTTCTTGCCAGGGCGCACTCGCTCCGCCCAAAGAGCCATATCGTGCACGCCGTGGCCATCCTCTCTTCCTGTGTGGGTTTTCTGTCCCCCTCAGCCTGGAAGCTGCCTGAGGGCAGAGGCCAGCTGGGTTCACCTGTGGTCCACAGCGCCAGCACCAGGCCGGGCACCAAGAGGTGTCAGCATGTGCTGGGCAGCCCTAGAAGACAACAACAGAATCCTGAAACCCGGGGCTTGCATGCAACTTGTGCACCAACCTGTGCAGGAACCTTCCTCACAGGGATAGCCAGAGTGTGATTTCGGCCCCTGTCCATGATGTTATAAGATCCAGAGTCCGAAAGAAGCTTGAATAATCATAGCTAATGTTTATTGACTGTTCACTGTGTGTTGGGCTCTAAGCGCTTTTAACTCATGAAACCCTCACAACAACCCCGTGAGGCAGGAACTATGAGTATCCCCACCTTAAAATTGAGGAACCTGAGGCCCAGGGAGGTGAAGCCACTTGCAGAAAGACACACAGCTCGTGTTAATGGCAGTCTAGTTCTAGGGCCTTCCTAAGGTCCTCACCACAACCTGTACTTTCTCAGGGGCTGGGGGCGAGGCTCAGGGGTGGGAGTGCTCAGAAATGATTGCAGCCTTGCTCTTCACTCTGCAAAGATGAGGCCTGGGGCCTTGAGCCTCTGGTCTCCCAGCTCCAGGCTGATGCCCTCCCCCGTCTCTATGGCACTTCTGGAGGAACTTATAAACGCTCTCACCTCGGACTCCTCCCACTTTTCATCTTCTGAGTCAGCCTGACCAGACTGCTGTTCCTGACCATTGGAGCCCAGCACAGATCAGTCTGTACTGGGCCAAGGGTAGGCGTGATCTGGAGGGATGAGGGACCCAAGGTGGCCTCGGGGACAAGGCCTTCCTCAAGCTCCTCCTCACAGCCCCAAGGACCTCCACCTCAAAGCTCATTGTGTGGGTCCGGACAGCACAGGGGGCGGGCAGGCCGGCGAGGCTGCCTCGGCTCCTATTCATCTCAGAGCCCAGGCATTAGAACAGGTATCCCCCCACTCCCCGCAGGCTCCGCTCTCAGCCTGGGTCTCCGAGTGCAGGCTGAAGTCCTGTGGGTGGGGTGGGGGGGCGGGGTTGCCGAGGAGGCCCCAACAATAAAAGCCATCATCAGCCACAGGTGCTTCCTGGATCCGTCTTTTTGTCTGCCTGTTTTGAATTATCTCCCCAGCAGCTGCGGCATCTCCTGGACCCTGGGAATCTGGGGTTGCCGTGGGGGCTGGAGGAGGACAGGCTGAGCTGATGGCCTTCTGTCCTTCAAGGAGAGAGAAGCCCCTCACCCCATCGTGCACGCGGGAGCAGAGTCGGGGGACAGCCTCCCTTGGGCGCCGGCTTGCCTTTACAATTCTCGGGACCAGGACCAACTTCCCCCAGGGTCAGATGTCCCCCAGAAGGAATTCCGTGTGGACCACAGAGAGGGGAGAATAAAAGGGAGAGGAGCAGAGGGTGTTCCCAGGCTGAGGGGTGTCTGCGAACCACTGTATGGAATGTGGAGTCCACGCCACACACTTAATCGCACATCAGTGCCTGCTGCAGACAGCTCCGTTCGCTCGAGGGTGACATTAAAGAGAGGCCGGTTCTGTGCCAGGCACTATGTTGAGACCTCGTCTCTTTCATCCTCATGACAACCCTATGAAGTGAGTAGTATTAACTCCATTTATAGCCAGCTGTTGCTTGGACACTTGTGTCCCTGCCCTTAGTCACATCATAGCCTGGATGTGAACAGAGCCAGGATGTGAACCCGTGTCTGTCTGCCTCCACCTTGAGTTCTACCCTGCTCGACACTGTCCTGCCTCCCCTGAAAAGGTGCTCAGGCGACCAGTGTTGAATGCATGAGTGGATGGTTGGACCAATGGCACAGCAACAATGTTAATATTTCATATTTAAGGAAGTTAATTACTGAAATGTTTCAGCTGCTATCTGCCAGGCACCATTCTGAGTGCTTTGCCTGTGTTAACTCACAAAATTATCGTGATGCCGCTAGGAAGTACCAGCTGTAATATCCCCATTTTCCAGAGCAGGAGACTGAGGCACAGCACAGGGAAGTTGGGTAACTCGCCTCAAGTCCCTCAGCCAGAGCTTGTTGAATGAACGAGGCCCTGACCAAAATCAGATATGCTCCCAGAAACCTGCCCAGGGCTCACTCTCTCACTCCTGCTAGTCTGGGCTCAAATGTCACCAACAGGGACCAGACTGTCCTCCCTGCCAACAACGCCCCCTCCCCCCACGGCCCACGCTCTCCCTCCTGCCCCTGCTTTATTCTTCTCCTCAGCAGTTATCACCATCTGACATCCGGCCCATCTTACTCTCTGTCTCCCACTTCAGAAAGTAAGCGCTAAGAGGGCAGGGGCTTTGTCTATTTTGATCGCTACTAACACCCATTACCTAAAAAGTTTCTGGTGCCAGGTAGATGCTCCATAAATATCTACTGAATCAATAAATGAAAGAACGAACCAAAGCTCTCTCTCGCAACACCAGGCGATGGTTTTCCTGGGTGACCCTCAGCCGGGCACCCTGGCATCTTCTCCTGCCGTGACAACTTTCCCACTGAATCATGTGCCCCGTCGCACCTGAATGACACGCCCCAACACGCGTGCCTCATGTGCGGTTGCCCCTTTCCAGCCCTGTTGCCCGGACCCCGGCACCTCCACCCGAGGGGACCTCGGCGAGTCCCGCCCAAGCGACCCCAGCTGCTGCCATCCCTGCGGTCCCCTCGGCAGCCCCCACTGCCCTGCCTGAGGAGGAGGACCCAGCCCTGTCCCCGCACCTCCTGCTCCCCGACAGCCTCAGCCAGCTGGAGGAGTTTGGGCGACAGAAGAAATGGCACAAGAGGCAGAACAAACACCAGCGGCCGCGGCAGTTCAATGACCTCTGGGTCCGCATCGAGGACAGGTGAGCCGGGAGGGGCAGGTCTACCGGGAGCTGGGCCTCTCTCTGGTCAGCCTACCTGAGACCCACCCAGGGCCAGACACACTCTGTTATCCGCATGCCCGGCTCTAAGGAAGCGTGGCAGGTGGGTACTCGATCGGAAACCGGCTTGTCCCTGTTCACAGAGGATCCTCCTGTTCATCCTACGGGGTTTGTAGAGCACGCTTACACCTGACTTTTCAGTGTTCTCCATTTAAAGGTGAAGGAATAGAAGCTTCCTTCAGGTGCAGTGGACAAAAGTCTGCTTTGCCCTTAGCTTTCTTGGATGCATGATGGGTGCAAAGCAGACCCCATTTGTCCCGTGGGCCAGAAGGTAAAAGCAGGAGAAAATGGAACAGGCCGGCCAAATCAGAAAGCTGTGAGCTCTCTGGGCCTGGATGGCCTGAGCAGCCAGCACACTGGCAGGGAGGCTGCAAGAGGCATCCTGCGTGCAAGAGAGACATGGCAGATGATGGCATGGGCTCTGTCTCGGGAGGGGCTGGGGGATTTGTGATAAAACCTTGCTGGAGATGGGCAGGTGCAGAAATCATCCTACTGTACTGATACCTGTCTGTCCTCTGCCTGTGTGTCTGCCTGCACCACTCCCTTGGCCTGTCTGTCACCAAAGCTCCTGCTGTAACCAAGATGCCGTCTTCCAACCTCCACCTGCAGGCTCAGCACAGAGTGGTCTCCCTTGATCCCACTTTCGGGCAGAAATCTCCCCATCTGGTGAACAGAGCACCCAGGATGTCCCAGGGAGTGACTGTCAGGGAAGGACAGAGTCCTGCCCACTGCAGTAGCCCTGCCCTGGACATTGTGATCCAGCACTGGGCCCTCGGAGACTCAGAGTCTCCACGTGGACCCTATAAATCATCATCTGGGATTTTCATTTCTGGGATTTTCCTCAGCAACCCCAGAAAGAATCACCTTGGGTACTTGTTAAATAATACCCTCAGGCCCCACCACAGACCTCGTGTATTGGAATGTGTGGCACAGGGGCTTGGGAAGCCATGTGCTGGATGTGCACTGGAGTCTTCCGAGCAGCTTTGGGAAATGCGGACCCAGCTCTGCATTTATAGATGGTGAACCAATGCCCGGGATGGGGGTTTGTCCAGGGTCGTACAGGAACCCCCTTCATGACCTTCCCTCAGCCAGGTCTCTGAGTCATAGACAAAAAGTTGACATAGTCCTATCCACTGTCTTAAAGTGCAGGGTGTACGCTGTCTTAAAAAGACTCCCAGCGAGTAAAGTAAGAGTCCATTCCTCCTCTGGGCCTGTGTTGGCTTCAAAGCGCCTAACTTGGGTTCCTGGGAAACGTGCTTCTGCAGAGGCCCCACCAGCCCAGCCTGCCCAAGATGGAGGCACCGCTGTAGCTATACTGGCCTCGACACAGTTGGCTCGTGTGCCCGGCATGGGCTGCTTCCTCCCCACCAGGAGTGAGGGCACAGAGTTACCAAGAGCCACTTCTCAGCCCTGGGGAGGATCGCAGGCTGCCAGGGAGGTGCTGGCAGCCCATAAAGCACTCCAATCAGGCCATTCCCCCAGGGCCCCGATCAACCCGCTGGGCAACCAGACCCTGCCAGCAGTGGGTCCAGCCCACAGGGTGACAAGGAGGCTGGTCTGCCAGCTCCAGCCATGGAACCCCAGCCTCTAACCACGTCTGAAAGGTAAATTTCGGCAAATGACTCCAAACGGTTTCCTTTTCACAACACGTCTCTCTGAAACACAGAAGCTGGTTTCAGGAGAAGAAAACAGTTTTTCTTTGGCAAGAGGGAACCCCTTCTCAGTCCCAACAGGTAAATTGTGGCTGGATAACTTTCTTCCATCTGGTTGGGTTGGAGAAGGAAATTTCCACCAACCGGCAGCCTATTTGTTGCAAGTTTCTCTGCGTCGCAGGGAAGCCGGCCCTGAGGTCCCAGAGGGGCCCAGGTGCAAGGCACAGCTTCCGTCACTCCTGGGTCTCACCCCACCCATCCTCCTAGTGTTCCCAAGTTTCCAGTTCTCCAAGAGGGAGCAGAGGAGAGCTCTCTGGAGGAAGACCTGGGGCCCATTTGTAGCCCTTCTGACAATATCATTTTCCTTGGAGCTTTAATTCCGTTCAGAGTTTTCTCATTTGCTTCCCCCTAAATCCCACCGGATCCATCCCCTGCTCTCCATCCCCTCTCCCAGCTCATCTTCCACCTGTGATCTTACGG
Source organism: Physeter macrocephalus (assembly GCF_002837175.3). Lineage (NCBI taxonomy): Eukaryota > Metazoa > Chordata > Mammalia > Artiodactyla > Physeteridae > Physeter > Physeter macrocephalus. Next base: position 8,844 of record NW_021146308.1, read on the forward strand.
CGGGGCCCTAACGGGTCTCTGGCTCCTAGCCGTGTCCCAGCACATTACCCTCCTCAGCCTGAGATTCCCAGTGCTTTCCCTCGCCCTGCCCCACCAAGTAAACTTCTTGCTGCTCAGCCTGGATGCAGAGCCTTTGCCTCCTTCCCGCCTCACCTGCTGGCCCTCCTCCTGCGGGATACCTGGGCCCCGTCCTGTGCCATGCTGTCCCTGCAGTGGACCATGCACGGCCCACCCCCACCTTTGTCCTTGCTTCTCTCTCTGCGGGGGGGTGGATGTGAGTGGACACTTGCTGAGCTCCTGCTGTGCCAGCCACTGACATCCCTCACATCCCCCAACCCTGTCAAGAGTCCAGGAAGTAGGCTTCGCTTGACCAAGGAGGAAAATGAGGCTCAGCGAGGTCAGCTAACTTGCCCAAGACCTTGCAGCAAGTCAGGTATGGAGTCAGAACCTACAGAATCAGGGCTGTCTGATGCTGAGGGTCACATTCGTCCAGCACCACGCAGACGCCCCTGCTGCCCTCGCCTGGCAAGTGTCTCCTCCCTTCTCCCCATCCTCCCCACAGCGTGTTCCCAGTGTTTCTCTCCCCTGCATCCCATAGCCTCCCCCCACCGACCGTGGGTATCCCCTGGGTGCCCCTGTCCTGGCACAGTTCCGCAGACGGCAGTTGCTCGCTTGTGTTTCTAGGCCGGGAGGCCCTGGGGACCAGAGCTGGGGTGGACTTCTCTGGGTCACCGGAGGCCTCGCTGAGGGTTTGTTGACTGCACGCATGAGTGAGAGAAGAGGGGAGAGAGTGGGGAGAGGGCCGAAGTGCCACCTGGAGCAGGCTGGCCTCGCCTCGCCCCTCATTACCCCAGATGTAAACACACCGAAGGAAGTTTAGAGAAGCAGCAGCCCGTGGCAGGATGATTTATGGGGACCTGTGAAAGGGGCCCGGCACGTGTCCGCAGATGGCTGTGCAGCAGTGGCAGGATGGTCTCAGGGAACCCCCGCCTCTGAGAGCCAGGAGCAGGCAGCAGGGCTGTGACCAGGGGGCACGCCAGGGAGGAGACCATTGCCATGCTAACTGTGTGCAGGGCACTGCCCCAATCAGTCGGATCTGTGACAATCCTTGGTTTCTCCTTTTGCACAGTTAGGGCCTTGACTGGCCTCTGGGGGTCATGCCAGCTCTGCTGTTCTCCCAGTCCCCCAGTGGGTTGGATAAACAAGGGGGCAGAGCACTGGGCCATCGGGAAGGACAGTCATGAGGGGGCAGATGCAGGGAAGAGAGCGTTTCCCGGGCTCCGGGCACGGCCGGAAGCCGGGTGCAGAGGTGGGCGTCTGTATGTGGTGGCTGCAGAGCCCTGTAGGTGCCACCATGCAGGGACGGGGGTGCAGGACACACATGCACAGGGGGTCATTGGCCTCCTGGGCCTCGGTTTCTCCAGAGGTTTGAGCAGATGGCCCGAGCCCCCGCAGAGGGGAAGAGAACCGTTTCCCCTCCCCCTGGGCCCCTGGGAGGGCTCTGCCCGCCTCCCGCTGACCTACCATCCTGCCCTGAGGTTCTCCAGCTCACCTTTCCCCCAGCGCAGCCAGGCTTTCTCCTGGTACCATACAGGGTGCTCAGCGTCTCTGCATGAGGCCAGGACCTCATCTGATTAGAGGATGATGGCCCCAGGAGAAATGGGGAGCAGGGTCACTCAGTGGATAAAAGCACAGATGAATTCAGGCAGAATCCCCAGCCCCTCCTCGTACTTGCTCGGAGGCTTAGAATAAAAAGATGGTGCTTATAAAGCGGTGAGCTGGCCTCAGACCACTTGTGACACTCAGTAACAGCTGTCCCCAGCGTTGGTGGCTGACTCTCAGTCTGGTCTAGGATGCCACACGCCCCATCTCCCAGCAGGAAGCGGCTCCTGGGCCTTCAGTGCAGATTAGGCTTAAATGAGCCCCTGGGTGAGCACATCGTTAAACAGGAGCGAGTTGGCTACATGCAGGGTGCCCAGCCCGTGTCCAGTGCTGGTGGGGATAGAGCAGGAAGAGTCTTGGGTCATGGCGGGACAGGGACGGCTCCCTGCTGTGGTGCAGCCGAAAGAACCCTGGAGTCACGGCCACTGCCTGTGCCTGGCAAGGAATCCAGCCAGCGAGGGCTGGAGGGCTGGGGGCCCTGAGGGTCGGGGTGACCCAGTGAGGGGAGAGTGAAGGCATTCCCAGCAGAGAAGACCATGTGGCCAAAGGCCTGGAGGCTGGTGTGCGCCTTAGATACCAGGACAGGGAGCTGTGGGCAAGCCGGTCACTTTAGGTCTCTGCCTGCATCTGACCGGTCTGCCCAGACAGTTTCAGCCGGATCACATCGCGAGCTTCACCCCAGCCAGCAGGGCCACCCGTCAGCCAGGCCCTCGTGCCCCCAGCTCCATCTCCACTTTGTCTCCTCGGAATCCTCTGAGAAGCCCACCACCTTTGTATTGCAAGAAAGCCACAGCTCCAAGACTCCCCAGACCCAGCCCTGATGGCTCTTAGAGACCCTCTAGTGCCAGGATTGGGGGCTTACTCCAGGAAGCCCTACAGATGAGCCTTGGGGCAGCCAGCTGACACATCTCAGGCACCAGCCCTGCTTTCCTGTGCTTTATACCTTGGGCTTCTGCCTATGATCTCACTTCTGGCTTCTGCTGCTAGAAAACATTTTAAAGTCCGAGGGTCTGATCCTGCTCCTGCGTTGTACACACGGGGAGACTGAGGCCTAGAGGGCAGGACCTGCCCAAAGTCACGCAACAAACGGGGACATCAGGCTTCTGCCTTCCACCCAGGCGGAGGGCCCCTTCCCACACAGGGGGCCCTGTCGGCTCCGAGCGCGCTAGGCCCCTGGTGCCAGCCGTCTGCGGAGCCTGGGAACACTCAAGAGTGTTTGGTTTGGCTTCGAGGCCACTTTGCCATGAGATGCTGTTCCCCAGCATGGGCCTGGGGTGGGGCTGGGATCTGGACTGGGCTTTGTGAGCAGAGCAGGCCCAAGAGCTGGGGGCATTTGGAGGGGCTTTCTGTCCACACCCCACTAACCTCACCCCATTTTCCTGGGACTCCTTCCAAGCAATAATTCCCCCACTCAGGCTCCAAGGGGGAGTTTGCATCTTTGGTTTTCAAAGTGTGAAAGCAAATGCCTTTGGGCGCCTTGTGAGACATAGTTTTCATGATTCCCACTTGGTCCTTCTTCTGACGGCGGGGGCTGCTGGGCCCCTCTCTGGGTACCCCCAAGTGGCAGCTCAGCCTCCTCTCCTGAGGCCAGCCTTCCTGGCCTCCCAGCTGCTCGGGCTGGAAAGATGGGGCAGCAGCTGGGAGGAACCCTTCATTACAAAAGAAGGGGAGGGAAGGGACTGCAGTAGTGGTCCTGCTGGGCGTGGGCACAATACCCTCCAGCGGCTGAGGTCACAGGGGGCCTCCTCTCTGACCCTGGCAAGCCTCCATCCACGGGTGTGCGAGGTCTCGGCAGGAAGAACCATGCTTCACTCCCGTGCTCTCCGTCTGCGCAGTTAGGGACGGCACCACAGCCCAGCTGGGGCCGGGGAGGCAGACAGCCTGGTGCACGTCTTCAGGCTCAGTTTCCCCATCTCGAAAATGGGAATAATGATAAGATGACACGTGTATAGCATCAAGCACAGTGTCTGCCGGCACACAGGAAGTGCTCCACAGATGGAGGATGCTTTTAGTGAGAGAGACAAGGACACACACATAATAATAGTGCTAAAAATAGCCAACACCATACAGCACTTCCGGTGTGCCTGGCAATGTTCTAAGCACCTTACATACGAAACCCATTCAAACCTCGTGTGCATAAATAGGTGCCAGTGACACAGTGTGATCAGTGAGAAATGCGCAGGGCTTCGTGGGAGCCTCAACTCTCCCAGGTGGCCTTAGGGGCAGGAGGACAAATCAAAGAGGCCTCCAGGTGAGGAGACATTGAATCAGGCCTTCAAAGGTGAGTCAGAAAATGGCAGCAGGACATTAGGTGTGACTGGGGATGGTGGTGTGTGCTGGGAGAGCCCAGAAAGGTGAGGTCAGCCCGTAGCAGGTCATGTGAGAGGTCTCGGGTGCTCTGAAGGCCGGCGTGGGGTGGGAGGTACAACGTGCCGGATTTGGGGGAGTCGTAAGGGGCATTCGAAGCTGCCTGGTCTGCCCCCTCCCTTCCAGTGCTTCCCACACAATCTCTGTTCAGGAACACCTTCCTGCCACCCATGGTGTGTGACAAGCATTTGCTCCCTCCTCTCCTGATTAGTTCTCTGGGAATTTCCATAGACAGAGGAACACACACATCACAACTGTAGAGTCCAGGGTGAGAAGGACCTCACACAAGGATGTGGTGGGTTCCTGCGGCCACAGCATGGCCAGGACTAGAGCAGAGGGGGAGGGACAGGGCAGGGAGTGACAAGCCCCTCCTTTTCTGAGGGCACACGGACACGGGTGCCAGAGCAGATGTCCCAGACCCCGTGCAGGCAGGGATATGCTTGTGACCCCCGGGATCCCCTGCCCACCACCCCCGCCGAGGCTGAACCAGGCTGTGTGAGAGGGTCCGGCCGGGACAGAGGTGGGGCTGGGCTGCTGTGGTGATGATTACAGAGCTCACCGTGCTGATATGGCCAGTTGTCGGGGCCTCATGCCCAGCATGTGGAAACGTGGCCAGTGTGGGACCGGGGAGTGGGGGGATCCCAGCTGACCTGGGGAGTGAACGGCCCATCAGGGAGGGAGGGTAAGCACTGGAGAGCAGGCAGTGTCCCACGTGGAGGAGGCTGTCCACTCTGCAGATGCCCAGGGAGGGGCAAGCTTCCTGCCCCGCCATCAACTGCTGGTGAGCACCCACTGGGTGCCCGGTTCAGATCCTGTCCTTGCCGTGTGTCCTGGAGCAAGTTACTTACCCTCTTTGTGCCTTGGTTGCTTCACAAGTAAAATGGGATAATCATCTTACCTGCCTCGTAGTGTTGTCATGAGGATTAGACGTTAAGGGGTCCCCCGTGCTGGGCACAGACGCCGCCGGGAGCGCCCTCAGCCACGTGCAAGCTGGACTCACAGCCTTCACGGCTGACTGCACTGTCACCTCTTCCAGGAGGCCATCCGAGCTCCACGCTGGGTTGGGGCCCCTCTGTGTGTCCCCTGCCCCGGCCTTCCCCTCCCATCTTTGACCCTCTGGGGAGATGGGGTTTGTTGGATCCTCCCCCTGCATCTGCCCTCTGCCTCCTGCCCCCCGGGGCTGCACAGGGCAGGCGTGAGCCCATCGCTTCTGGGGTCCAGCCCTTTCCTTCATCCCAGAGCCTTCTCCCCCTTGGTCTCTCTTTGTTATGCCTCCGTCATTGGCAACTCTCTTCCCCAGTCCCTGTCCTGCCCTCTGCCCCTCTCTTTGTTCATCATTTCCTATCTCTCTCTCCAGGACCTGAGCCAGTAACCTGGTCCCGGCCCCTGCCCTCCCCTCGACTTCCCGGCGCCACCAAGTGCTGGCCCCGGCCCGCCAATTCCTTCTGCGCTTCATCTTTTTATTTCTCTGTCTCGGTACTTCCCTCTCTTTCACGTAGGCTTCCTCGAGCCAAGAACCTCACCCATGACCTCCAAACTGGCTTCTATTTTTATAAGTTCATGAGGGACCACCCTCACTGACACTCCCTGTGATTAGGCAGAGTGAGGCCCCCGAGGCACCGCCCCCCGAGGCGCCGCCCCCCCGAGGCACCGCCCCCCTCCCTCTGTGACCTGGCCCAGGGAGCCTCGCTGAGCCTCCGTTTCTTCATCTGGTGAAAGGGGGTGGTGAGGCCCTGAACGTTTGTTTTGAGGACCAGAGATGCTACTTATAAAGTGCGGATTCCCAGTGGGCGCTCAGTAAGTGATAGCCATGATAATGAGGGTGAGATGGGGCGGTTGTTTGTGTGTTTTGTTTTGTTTTCTGTTTATTTCAGACTGGGGAGGGGAGGGCAGCAGGAGGCCAGGGGCACCTGCATACAGAGGTGTGAGGGCTGCCTGCTGCAGCATGACCCCAGATGGATCTCCTCCGAAACACTTCACTTCTCTCTGCCTGGGACCCAGTACTCTTGAGTGGTCACCCTTGAGGCCGGCTGTGTGGCTCTGGGCTGCTCACTTTCCCTGTCTGAGCCCTTTGTTTCTTCTCCATTTTATGCGGAAAAAACCAGATTCAATAAAAAGTTGGATCTGAACCCTAAGACCACAGCCCAGGACAAGGCTGCTGAGAGGCTGTTCCACGTTCCACGTATTTTTCTCCCTCCAGCACCACCGCCTCGCCACCACCACTGCCCTTCCAGACCACGCACAGCTCCGGAACAGCCAAGCCCCCCTTCCAGCTCTCCGACCCACGCCAGCAACAGGAAGAGCCGGGGCTGGCCAGCAGCTCAGCGCCCAGCCGCTCACAGCCCGCCCTGGGCCTCCTCCCCGCCATCGCTGCCAGCATCACAGCCCCCTTCCTGCTGCACACCCTTGGGCTCTCCTGACCTCGGCCGCCCGCCTCCCTGCCAGGTGCAGAGAAAGAAGCCAGAGAAACCGACGGGAGGGTCTGCGGCCACACCCACGGCCCCTGCCACCACCTCCAGGGGTGCCGGACACCTCATGGGTAGTCCAGACGGGATCCGTTAGAACACTAGAGCTTTATTGTACCCGAGTTACATCTTCTTTTTTGTAGAAGGATCTTAATTTCCCATAGTGCTATGGGGCTGTTTTGTAAAATATGTGTCCATATTAAAAAAGGAAAATGTATTTATTCTACTGATAAAAATATTTTTATGTGGCCAATGTTAATAACACTTTAACTAGCCCCATCGCCAACCCAGGAGGTGAACCCAGGTTGCCAGGACGTCTGCGACCTCATGGGGACCGTGGCTTTGAACTGGCTTGCTTCTGGATCGGCGGAAGCCTCCAGCGTCCGGGTTTGGCTTCTCCTACTGTAGGGACCTCAGAGGGAGGGGCAGGCAGACAGGCTTAGCTTTTGTGAAGCTGGATTTGGGAGCCAGAGATGTGAACGCTAACGGTCCTTCCTTCCCCTGGGTGCATCCTGGGGCTGGGAAGATACTTTAGGAAAGAGAATGCTGCTATTTTGACAACCCTGAGTGTCTGTGAACTGGCCCTCCAGACCTCTTGGTATGTGTTCCAGCCAAAGCACTTGGGTGGGGGAAGGGATGTTGGTGCTGAAGGAAGTGGTCCCACAGCCCCATGTGACAGATGGTTAAACTCGCCAGAGAGAGTAAGGTTGTTGCCCCAGGTCACAAAGCAAGCGGGAGATCCGGGCCATGAGTCCAGACCTCCCTGTTCTGGTATCGTTAATCCAGCTTGGCTTACAGGAGAGGCTGTTGAAGTCACGGCCAAGTGGAGTGAGCTGAGCCGAAGGACAGGAGTGGGCACTGAAGAGCAGTTTTAGAGACAGGGCCTCTAGGAATCCCATGGTAATGATACTTGTAATGAGAGCTGCCATTTGTCCAGAGCCTGCAGCGTGGCAGGCATTTTGCACATTCACTTTATCACAGATCCTCACGCCAGTTCTGTGAGATATAATTGGCCCCGTTTCACAGATGAGGAAACTGAACCCCCATAAGAGATAAAGGGACTTGTTCAACGTCACCCAGCCCGGCCGTGGCCCTAGATCAGTGTGCTTCAAAAGCAATGCTTGTCTCCTAGACCATAGTCTGTTGTGGTCTCTTTGCACAGGGAATCTCCAAGGGAGGCAGGTCTCACCCAAATGGGCCAGCTCACGCTTCTTACTCCAGCCAAAGAGACCACTTGGCTACAGTAATCATGTTGGTCCCTCTAGCCAAAGGGCCCTGGCAATAGGCTCTCCCGCGTGTCCCATGTCCCGACTTGTCTCATCTTGAAGCCGATGAGAGGCTTTCCTGCCAAATCAGAGAGGCTGGAGGATAGCTGTGATGGGACTGGTAAGGCAGAGCAGACAAAGGGGGGCAAGCAGGCCACTGAGGCTCAGAGAAACTGACCAGCTCCTCTGTCCTCAAGGTGGTGGATGAGAAGGCAGACGACCCAGGTTGGTTGTCTCCCAGCCCTGAACCCTCACTGGGCTGGCGGCTCATCAGTTACAGAGTCCTGGAACCCAAGAGCAGAAAGGGCCCCTCGTTTGACAGATAATAACAGTGAGAGTAAAAATAAGGCCCAGAGAGGTGAGGCATTTCCCCAAGGCTGCACAGCTGAGCAGGTCTGCTGACTCCCAGCTCAGTGCTCCCCAGCATGACTGCACCATGGGCTTCCCTGGCAGGCCTGGTAGCGTCTGATTAGAATCAGGACCATTGTGCCCAGCTTGGCAGCTGTCTCCCTTCTGAGACAGTAGAATTCTGGGCAGCTCGTTGCATGGTCAGAAGTCCCACAGGCATCTTGGCAGGCAGCTGAATTCTTTTTAGCTCTGACCCAGATGGATGTGTTTGAACTTGAGATCTGGCAGGAGCCATGAGCTCTGCTTCAGAGGGTCCAGCCAGCCCCATGGGTACCACACTGTAAACTGAACTTGACCCCAGCCAAGGCTGGAGTCCGTTTATCCTTGGCAGAAATGTGACTTCCTATTTCTGAGCAGGAAGGGGCTTAGCTGACTTATAAAGCAGACTCAGAAGGCCTGCTGGACATCAAATACATCGTGCAGAGTGCTATTTGGATGAGATAAGTGTAAAGGAATTAGAAACACACAAACCAGATTTCCCGCTGTTCAGGGCAGAGTGTGGCATGAGATGTATTGAGATGGAGCTTGAGGTTAATTAAAGATGAAGCATTTGGTAAACAGTCCACGCATCTGACCACATGCCCAGATCTGTACCAGGCACGGGGCCAAAGAGGTAAATTAATGTAGTGTGTGATTATCAAACACACACAGTGCCAGGCTCTGTGTTGGGGCCAAATCTAGCCGCCTTCCTTGGCCTAGAGGAACTCATCATCAAGATGCAACAGGCAGCCCAATCCTAGGTTCTTAGAAGGAACTTTAAAGGTCATTCTGTCCAGGCCCGTGATCACAGGCAGATGCCCCCAGATCCCTCCTCTGGGCAGGTTGGGAGATCCCAAACTCTCCCTCCACCAAGCACTCGAGTGTTTAAAGAAAGCCACGTGGGCAGCTGATGGATGGGCCAATTGATCAGGTAGACATGTGCTGATGGGACAGCCAGAGCCAGTGTGAGTGAGACAGATGTCTGCAGCCTAAGTTCACTGGTCCCTGAGGACCACCCGCTGGCCAGGGTTTGAAATGAACTGAACTTGCTGACGTATGTTGCGGAAGACCCAAGGCACATGTACAAAAATCTGCATGGCTGGGGCACTTGAATTCTCTCTTCCTGGGCCCAGGGACCATAATCCCATCCACAGCCACTCACACGCTTTGGATGATCTATCCGCCACTGCTGACATTTTTTGCAGCACATTCTGTGTGCCTCGCCTCATAAAATGCCCCTGTTGCTCTGAGAGCATCGTGTCCATGTCTTAAGGCTTTTACATTTGACCTTGAGGCAGGCAGAGAAGATCAAGGACTGAGAGCCAGCATGTTAGTGGTGGCCCTGGGTCCCGTCTCTCAGGACGACTGACTAAATGACCCAGGGGTTTTCTGGGTCAGATCAGAATGGCCCTGTCTCCTAATCTCCCTCTGGGCTGTTCTGAGCACCAGCAGCCCGGTAAAGGCAAGGACGGTAAAGGTGTATGAGTCAAGCTGCAGGGAGCTGCAGAGGGCCACTGAGGACCCCTCCAGCTCTGAGAGTCAAAGATCTAGAGTCTATGAAGCATGGAAACTTGTGCCGACTGGCAAGTTTGCCTTTGCAGAGAAGAGCTATTACCGGATTTTCCTCACACTAAATGCTCTGTCACCCAATTCCTGGCCTCAGCTAGATTTGGGCTAGCCTAGGGATTCAGGATCCTTGTCCCACCTGCCCAGTCTCCATCCTGGGGCCATGATCACAAGGGATCCCAAAGAAAGGTCCTCCACCAAAGGGAAAGTATAGGAAAATGCCATGAAGGACAAGAGAGGTTCTACCTGGGAATTGCAGTTTTGCTGGTACCCTGTGTGGCAGAGAACAGAACTGGGGCTGGTGACGTGTTCCTCAGCCTGGCTTTCTACACCCTCCGCAATCAGACCCTGCTGACCGTGCCAGCCTCGCTTCTCATCTCTCCCACTCTGTGCCTGGCCAGACTGAAGCATATTTGTCATTTCCAGAATGGACAGGATGTTCCACACATGCTGCTTCCTAGGCCCGGAAACGCCCTTCTAGTACCCTTAATTGCTCATACTTTGAGGATCAACTCAGATAGCACCTCCTACAGGAAGCCTTCTGCGTTGAGACCGTCTATGCCTCTGTTCTCCTATCATACTGTGAGCTCCTCGATGGCAAGGATCATGTGAATTCATCTTTGTATCCTCATCAGACATAAAGATGGCACTCAAGAGATGTGTAGAGAGGGCCGGAGGAAGAAAGGAATGAAGGAAAGAAAGAAGAGAGGCAGACCTTAACTCTGCTAGTGGAATAGTCTTTGCAAAGCCAAAGCTGTCAGAAGATGGCAGGTGCCCCTAGAAGTGCTGAGTTTCCCATCAGGAGCAGTGTATAAGCAGGGGCAGCAGACACACTGGCTGGAGATGTGGTAGGAGAGTTGAAGGCTTGGCAAGGGAGTGGGGTAGGGTCCCTCCTGGCTCTTTAATGCTCAGGTTCTTTGAACATTGTTATTTTTCCAAAAATTCATCTAAGCAGCCAAAAAAATCACCCGGCCTGGCTGTCTAAACCAGTAAGTTTCAGAAATCAGTCCAGCCTCACCGCCCCACCCGCCCCCGTTCTTCAACAGCCCAGCCGGGCCTGACGAGAATTGGCAGGCTTGCCTGCTGCCCTGGGGCAGGAGGACTTCTAGGCAGTGGGGGAGGGCTGGACCGGAACCTAAGCCCCTGTTCCCAGCCCAGAGCTCCTTCCCTCCCTGCCCCACCGACCCTGGGGGAGAGAAAAGGGGGCTATGAGAACTGACTGAGCCCTGCCTGGCCCTTTCCCAGGGGCATCAGCACACCCTCAGCTCTTCCTGCTCTGTCTCCAAACGTGGGCTCTTCCTTGCCAGAGATATTCTAGATACTCCTTCACTTTGCTGAGTGACCTGGGGCAAGTCCCTGCCCCTCTCTGAGCCTCTATCTCTTCATCTGTCAAGCAGAGACTTTGTTTCCTGCTTGGACTGTTCTAGGGGTCTGGGGGAGCACCGTGGCTCCACAGTCTTGAGGCTCCACAAAGGTGAGGTGCTGCCCCTCCCCAGGCCCAGTGCTCGGCTTTCCTCCCAGGACCCGTGGGCCGCCATGGGACGGGGGGAGCATGTGGCAGGAAAGGAAGGTAAAGAGTAGCACGCCTCAGAGGGCCCCTCCATCCCAAGTCCCATTGCGGGGAAAGTGGGCTTTGAACAAGACCCAAGTCAAAGAAGTTTCCGGCGGGGCTCTCAGACATCTTGGGCCCCCATTGGCTGGGGCAGCAGGGGCTGATTCTTGGCCAAGAGATGTCCTAGGCCACAGCAGGGGAAGCCAGAGCCCCTGCCCCATTCCTGGGCCTCAAAGAGACTACAGGACGTCCTGGCCTGACTCTCACTGTGTGACACAAGCTTCAAATCTTAATGTATTGGAAAGGTATTCGTGCTGTTGTTCTTTCAATCACCTCTTCCCCTCACCTCTGTGAATTCTCATGAAGAGTTCTTTAAGAATATAATAGAAGACAAAGAAAGATGCTATTAATGTTATTTTGCCAAAAATATTTTTGTAGCATAATATATTAATAAAAGACATGATGACTTTAACGTGATGGTGTGTCTGCATGCCGATGTCTCCCCTCCTACTGCCGGGGAACGTGTGGGAAATCGCCTTTACTGGGAGGGCCAGGACCTGAGGCGGTGACGCAGAGGAAATGGCATGGGCCCGTTTTCCACGCAAAAACACAGGCAGGTTCTGGGAGGGGAGTTTGGGCAGGGGTCCAGTGGCTCAAGAGGCTCCATGCCAAGTGGGGTCTGGAGAGCCCTCTCCAGCCATGTTCACCTGAGCAACCAACCTAGAACCTGGCTTCACCCTCGGGGCCCCCTCTCTCTCAGTCCTCACTCACCAACACCTACTGATTCGACTTCATTAATCCCTCCACCTCTGTCCACCCTGGTCCAGGCCTCCTCACCCTCCCCTGCCACCTACAGCTGTGTCCCTTCGGCCCACTCTCTCCCCTGCAGCTAAAGTGAGCTCTGTAAACCACAGCAATGACCACGAACCTCCCTGGCTTTTTAAAACTCATCCGTGTCTCCTCACTGTTCCCAGGACAAAGGTCAAGGTCACACCAGGTGCTCTGAGACCGGGCCCCTGCCCATGTCCCCAGCATGAAATTCCCATCTTACCCATTCCTCTCCCGGTTTTCAACACTCCAGGGTTGCTGGCTGCCTCCATGTTTGCTGACCTCGTCCTGCTTGTCCCCATCTTCTGCCTTTGCACACACTGTTCCCCCAGCGCCCCTTGTCTTTCTGCATCTCTACCCCTCGCTCATCACTCCTACACATCCTGCACGACCCAGCTCCAGTGGTATCTGCTCCACGAAGCTTCCCCGACTCCTCAAGCCGAGTGAGCCCCTCCTCCCCTCCGTCACCACAGCACCCCATCTGCTGTGTACCCGGGTTGTACGGAAATGACCTTCATGTGCCTGTCCTTCGCCTTGGCCTCCAGGGGCCAGCACCGTGGTTGGTCATCTCTGTATTGTCAAATACAGGATCTGACGTCTAGTGGGTGCTCGTGGAAGAAAGACACAGTCAACGAAGAAGGAAAGGAAAATGAATGGGAGGGAAGACTTCAGGTAAAATATAGAGCTTTTATATCATACCAGACATCACACTTCAAGTATTAGCTGGCTGGGATCTGCACAAGGGGTCCGTGCTGCAGGGCCACCAGGGAAGAAAACAGCCCCTGGGACTTGGTGGGGGAAGGGGGGCAGGTCACTGAGAGGTTTGGAGTGGGCGAGGTCTCTAGTTCTGAAACCCTGGAGCCTTCACCAGAGGCGATTCATTGGCCGTGGTTAATGAGTCCTTGCTGGCTCCTACAAGAGTCATGCGTACTGCACGTGGTCCCCACCCCCGCCCCAGGTAAAGGTGATGACGCAACTGGAAGCTAACGTTGGTTGAGCATCTCTTATGCATCAGACAACATTCTACACATTTATGTCTTAAATTATTTTATTCTCACAACTATTCTTCCTTAACTCTATTTTACAGATGAAGTAACTGAGACACAGAGAGGTTAAGTAACTAGAACACAATCACACAGCTTGTAAATGCTGGAGCCAGGATTGGAACCCAAGTGGTTAAACTCCAGGACTATTCTCTTAACCTTTTTTTTTTTTTTTTTTTTTTTTTGCGGTACGCGGGCCTCTCACTGCTGTGGCCTCTCCCATTGCGGAGCACAGGCTCCGGACGCGCAGGCTCAGCGGCCATGGCTCACGGGCCCAGCCGCTCCGCGGCATGCCTGCATCGGCAGGCGGACTCTCAACCACTGTGCCACCAGGGAAACCCAGCCTTTACTCAACTATGCTGTGCTGTCATGTGTGGGCTGCAGCCTGTGAGGTGGGCAAGGAGGCCTCTGCATCCCCATTTCACAGGCCAGGTGGGTAAGGTTAGGTGCCTCCCATCCGAGCGAGGCCCAATGCGATGAGCCTCTTCCATGTCCCGGAGCCGGCCCAGACCTCTGTCCCACCCACCAGCTCTGGAAGAGGCTCCAGAGAAGAAGCCTCCTGCTCCCCACCCCACCGAGATGGTCTTTAGTGTTGACATCAATAGTGTGAAGATCCCTGCTGTGGCCTGTGACCCCTGCCGGCTCTGTGGCCTCTCCGGACCTGTCTCCTTCTTTGCATGAAAGGAAGTGGAGTCAATTGTAGTCACTAAAATTCCTTTGAGAAAGAGCAACCTCCATCTTCCTTTGGAGGGCTGCCTCATGGGCGCCTGAGGTAGGAAGGAAAATCACCACCCTCTACCTTCTACCTCAAAGGAGGTAGAAGGAAGATCGTCTTTATGACCAGGGGGAGGAATTTTGTCATTTTGCTTCTGAAAGGGAGGGCAAGAGAAAGAAGGAATCAAGAGAAGGAAGGAAGGGAAGGGAGGAGCTGGGAAGATAGAGGAACTAAGGGAGGTGGGAACTGCACCTCCTGGGTGGGGAGAAAACCTGCAGATAATAGTCATTTCCTGGCTGCAGGGAGAACCCTAACCCCGTCTGCTCTGCTGAGCCCCAGTACATTCTCCATTGCTTGTGAAGATTTGGGATGGGGGTGGGGGGACCATGGAAGGGGCTGATTTTCACTGCCAAGTTGACAGGGGGTGAAGCAGAAGTGGCAAGGTCAACGACAGGGAGCTGGAGGCCAAGAAGACCACCTGAGTGTGAGCCCCAGGGAATCCACCGACTCTAGGAGGGCTTGGACTCCAGCCACAGAGCTGGTGTCCAGGACCATCTTAAGGCGTGTTGGAGCCAGAATGTCCCAGCCATGTCTGGGTTACAAGTGGACAGAAATCACAAGCTTAGACCTGCCAGTCTTGGACGTCCATGAGCTGAGAGTTTGAGGAACTCCAGGGCTCCCTGAGCCGTCGAGGACCTCCCCACCACCCATGCCCCCCACCTCCACCTCATCATTACCTTCCAGGGCTGCCGCAGCGGAGGAAACACCCTGGCCTGGATGATTCCTGGCTGGCTGGGCCTGGGAGGGGCGGGAGAGTTGGGGGCCTCCAACTGCAGCTCGCTGCAGCCAGGAAGGCAGGCAAGCGGGCCAGCCCCTGTTACACGGCATCATAAAAAGAAATTATTTTCAGAAAATATTCATAAAACCCTGTTTTATGTCAGTTCTGGGCTTGCAGAACAGATCCTGTGCTTTCTCTCTTTGTATTTTCCATTTCTTCCTCCCTGATCGGCCACAAAAAAAGAAAATTTCCAACCTGAAGACACAAGTCCCCAGACAAAGACTGGAGACTACTCACAGGCTTGCCAGACGATCCCTCCCCTGTTACCTCCTCTTCCCTGAGACTCGGGAAGCATGGAAAGGGGGCCGAGCAGGATGGTACTGGGGATGGGGCCGAGGAATGCAGGAGGAGATAGGTGAACAAGAAAGAAAACAGTACAGAAAGATGGAGTGAGGATCCAGAAGGAGTGAGGGATCAAGGGAGAGAGAGACCCTGCTGGGGAGAGATGAAGAGGAGAATGAAAGAGTAGTCAGAAGAGGCTTGGGTGGAGAGAAAGAAAAACCCAGATGAGAGAGGGCCCAGGGGGGAGGGACAGGACCCCCTGGAGTCAGAACACAGCAGGGTCTCGGCCAGAGTAAGACGGCCCCAGAGTGGGTTCCCAGCACAGGCTGCTGCCTGGGACGAGGAGCCGTGACGGACAGGCCTCTAGGGGCACGCCTGGGAGAAAGCAGTCTCCCCCTCCCAGGGAAACTTGAAAACACGAATTGCCTACTTGGCTAACCCATATTCACTAGAGCAGTCCCTTACCCTTTATCCTCCAACAAAGGTTCTCCAGGCTCAGCCCAAGTCACGGGCTGGTTGTCAGGGGTCCTGGGGCCGGGCCCTGGCTTTGCCCCCGAGTAGTCCCGTCCCTCTCTCAGCCTCATTTGCCTCATCACCATAATGGGGATAATAAAAATAGCCCTGGCACAGGTTGCAGTAAGGTTGTAATGAGAGAGTGGATGTAAAAATGCATTGGAAACCAAGGCCCGACACACGTGAGAGGTTATTCCTGCCCCTGCAGACAGCAGAGACCGGCAGCCAGGTGGGGGGCTGGGAAGCAGCCCCCGCAGGGGGAAGCAGGCATTTCAGCCCCGGAGGGCGGGCTCCAGGCACAGCCCATGGCGGTTGCCTGCCCAAGTGGTGAGCAGGGCCAGGCCTGGACCCCTTCGCTGCACACATTTAGAAGCTGGTTCTTTCTCAGGAAGGCAATGGGAACCACTGAGGTCAGCTGTGTGGCCCTGAGCACGTCACCTGAGTTCTCTGTTCCCCTGGCATTATGGTATTTGGTGGATCTGTGATTTAGCAAATCACCCTGGCTGTCCTGTGGAGGAGCCTTAAGGGTGCGTGTGCCCCGGATTAGGGCAGGAAGGGGGAGGTCGGTGGAGGGGCAAGTCTGGCCCTCGGGAGTTTATTTTCACCCCGAGACTGATCCTGACCCTAAGCTCTCAGATGTGGAGTGGGCGATGTGCCCACTGCCACAGGGATCG
>NW_021146309.1:0-12826 GCF_002837175.3 Physeter macrocephalus
TGACTCTCACCTCCTGAGACTTTGTAATGTAAGCCTCACGGCTAAGACACTATTGATTTTGTGGCTGTCTCTAGAATCACTGCTGGGAACTCTGGACATTAATCTTATGCCACTGATATCAAGGGGAAAGCAGAGGCCTTTAGCGCCATGGTGGCAGAGGGCCAGGTCTGGATTCATCCTTGGAAGGCCGTGTCCACCATTTCACAAGGGGTGCCTGGAGCCCCCTCTAAGTAGATCTCGTCATGGGGTCAGGACGGTTCGGGAGAGAGGAATGTTCCAGGGGTGGGTGGTAAAGGTCTACGTAGGGGCCGATGGGCCGCTGTCTCTCTCACGCTCATCAAGGCCTGGGCACCGCACCTGCTGGAGTCCCGCGCGGAGGTGGACAGTGGTGGCCCCCCGGCACCAAAGGGCTCACGGTCAGGGCTCTGACTCAGGCCTACCCCCCAGCTCTCTACAGGGAGCCCCGGGCTACGCAGGCCTGGCATCTGGCCTGGGACCCCGGCCTCCCCATCCTCTGTCGTCTACGTGGACGAGCCAGGAAGAGGGCACGGATGGCCGGGGTCTGCTGAGGTGAAGCCACACGCCCCGGCCCTGGAGCACAGCCCAGACCCCCTCCGTCCCCTGGTGATGGACTTGCCTGTCCTGTGTCCTTTTAGGACAGCAAGTAACACCCGGTCTCGGTGTCCTTGTGGGGTCACCTCCTAGTTAATAATTCCTTGTCTTTGCTTAGCGCCTTTTTCCTCCCCCAAGAGCTGACTGCCAGGGTTTCCCATGTGCTCCCCCGCCTGGGCGGGCCGTGGTCAGCACCCGCCCTCCCCGCCCGCGGAGCTGCCCCGTCCACACCGAGAGAATCTGCTTCTCGGCTTCTCTGCACAGCTCACCGCGACCTGTTCTTTTACAAGGCTTCCAAGAGGCCACAAAGATAACAGATGATGATGGTTAGTGATGATAATGGCCGCTCGCACTTGACGAGCGCTCTCCCCGCCAGGCATTCTCTAAGCGTGTGTCCCACGTAAGTGACGAGGCTCTCCCGAACACCAGGAGAGAAGGACGACCGTCAGGCCCGTTTTAAAGAAGAGGACACTGAGGCCCAGGGGTTTGGTGACGCGCCCGTCACACAGGGAGTGGCGGGGCGGGGATTTCACCCCCATCAGTTTGCTGAAAGGGATCAAACACTTGACCACTGGTCCACACGGCCCCTCCCCCGCGAGCCAGGCGGTGGATGGCACAGCTCAGGACACAGACTCCGTACTGTGTCTGTGCATTAAGCTCAACTCACTGATGCAGAGAACAGGGCGGGCGCTGAGAGGAGGGACGCAGCGGGCAGTGAAGGGGCAGGGCTGACCGCGAGTCCGGGGCTGTGCTGTCCCCTCGCCCCCTCTCTGCAGGGACAGCCAGAGGCGCGGGCAGCTGCTCCCACTTCACAGCACGGGGCCCAGAGGCTCGGGGGCTTGAATAGTGCTGTCTGGTGGCACAGCCCCCAGGAGAGCAGAGGCCTGTCCGCCAGTAGTGCACACGCTACTCTCCTGAATCTGCGGGTGACACTCCTGATCTGGTGGAAGGAAATACTACCTCCGAGACAAAGGTGAGCTCCGGGGGAGATGAAGGGCGACCCTAAGCGAGGGCGTCCAGCACCAAAGCCGCATCAGGACCCGCACTGCGGCGTCCTGTCCTGCACCACCAACGGCTTTTCTCTAGCGCTTCTCATATACCGTGGCGAAACAGACGACAGGTCACCCCATGGCCACAGAAGCCGTGCTGGGTGATGGGAGCGGACAGAAGGCGACGCACCGGGAAAGCAGGGACCCCAGAGCCTACTTGACTTGTTCATGGAGAGGATTCGAGGACGCCCCCATCTAAAAACCGGGACAGACTCGGCGCTCCACCAAGGCTTAAAGGACACCGACATCCAAAGAGCTCCTGGCTGTCACCGGAAGCAAATGGCCGTCATCACGTAACCACTGCCCTCTCTGGAGGCTCCAAGCGCTTCTGAAAGAAGAACGGCCTCACACAGTGGGTTCTGGGTCAGGCGAGAGCCCCGGCTCTGTCTTTCCCTCCAGGAACTCAGGCAAGTTCTGAGCTCTGGTCCCTCATCTGCAAACTGGGGATAACAACAGTACCTCGGTCACGGGAGTATTAGACTGAGGGAGAAAACGCACGTACAGAGGCTGCCAATCAGACCTTAGTGAAGGCTGCTGTCACGAAGGCGAAGATCTTCGGGAGAAACTCCAATGGAGACTCTGCTTCCCCTCCGGGTCTCCATGAGGCCACCCCATCTGCACACGGGCCTTCCCCGGAGCTGCCACTCTGCTCCCTCCGCCTCCTAACCAGTCTGCTTTCTTAAACGTGCTCATTCGTGGACGGAAACTTTGCTTTTGCAGCGGGTAGAGTTTCAAAGTGCCCCGGCAGGGCGCGCCGGGTGCCTTGATGCCTGGCTCAGGAGATCCCCACGTTGTAATAATAACCAGCACGCGTGCACCGGAAACCGGACCCGGCCTGCTGTGCGCACGCCTTATGATACACGGCTTGAACAGGAACGCTCTGGCCAGTGTGCCACGGTCACCGCTAACACCACAAACACCCGTTTCTGGGTTGCAAGTTCCTGGTAGCTTATCAAAACCAAAAGAAAGAAAGAAGAAAAAAAAAAACCCCAATTGTTTCCTGTGCATTATCCTCAAGTCAGACAATCTGGGTATGAACTCTACCCAAAAAGCAATACTTTCCCTGTGGTTAGCAAACCAGACTGCGTTTCCTTTTTAATTTAATTTGACCTAATTAAGGATAGGGCGGCGAACTCTGCCACAACGCTCTGAGATCCTTTAACAAGTATTCTTCTCTAGCTAGCCAAGTCATAATACAAAAGGGAACTGCTTATTTCAGCAAAAACTTCAGCTTTCACATACGGATAATATTCCAAGGCTCTAAGGCAGGGCTCCACCAACTTCCAAACACCCTTCTCCCTGCAGCCCCCAAATACTTTGCTGTCTCCTCAACGAGCTCTCACATCTGCTCCCGATAAGGCAACATACACACCTGACAATCACTCAGGAGGCTTATGTTTGGAAATTTCCCTGCTGGGTTTCACAAGATAGCCGGGACCAAAGTGCGGGGTATCGGGCGGAGGGGGAATGGTGTCTTCGCATTGCACCCTTGATTGTCAAAGCATCTTATCATTTCCTGTGTGACTATCACAATCTGGATGTTTCTTAAGAAGTGCCGGAAGAGTTAGCCTGTCGTGCAGGAACAGGAGTACGAAAGGGACAGCGCGTGGAACGCGCCCCCCAAGCCTGGGAGGCCACTGGGTCCCACAGAAACGGTCAACCAAGCTATGAATCTGCTTTGACCCTAGAAACTCTTTTCTTCAGGGCTGCACTTCCCCAATTAAACAAGCATGAAAGGGGCTTCCCTGGTGGCACAGTGGTTGAGAATCCACCTGCCAATGCGGGGGACACGGGTTCGAGCCCTGGTCTGGGAAGATCCCACATGCCGCGGAGCAACTAAGCCCGTGCGCCACAACTACTGAGCCTGCGCTCTAGAGCCCGCGGGCCACAACTACTGAGCCTGCGAGCCACAAGTGCTGAGCCTGTGCTCTAGAGCCCATGCTCCGCAACAAGAGCAGCCGCTACAATGAGAAGCCCGTGCACCGCAACGAAGAGTAGCCCCCGCTCGCCACAACTAGAGAAAGCCCACATGCAGCGACAAAGACCCAACGCAGCCAAAAATAAAATAAATAAATTTATTTTTAAAAACCACGCATACAAGAATTTAGGCAGGAATCTCGCAGATTTGGTGAACCCACAGGCCTTCAGTGACTCACAAGTGGCAGGGCCAGCACTTGTAATTCAGTGAGCACAGAATCTCCAAGGGCCCTGAGATGGGGAAACGGGCCCCAGGTGTAACCATCTGGACGTGCTTCTCATCAGTGAAGGGCCATAAGACACACGTCACGGAAACGAGCCAGCGCAGTGCCTGGCGTGCTGTGGGTCCCTGATGGATGCCAGCCGCACTGCCTGGTCACCTGCTGGCCCACTGGAGTCGCCAGGTTTTCAAAGAACAAGGGGGTGTGAGCTTTCTGAGTGGCAGGACTGCAGGACCCAGGATGTCTCTCTTGAGGGAGTTGGCTGGGACCTTTCCCTTAGAGAGGTCTGTAAGTGATGTCTGGCTGGGGTGCACGGGACTGGAGGGTCCCCAGAGGAACCTGCCGGAGGGAAGAGTCATCAGATGCCCTCTCGTGACCCAGAGTCCAGGTCGGCCATGTGGCTCCATCTGGAAAGGCTTCCGGGAGATCGGTCTTCTGACCTGGAGCTGCAGAGACGGACAGAATCCGGGGCCAGAGCTCCCCCAGGGGCTGAGTGGGGATCCGAGGCAGGGTACTCGAGACAGGGGTCCAACACGCAAAGTGAAGGGGCAAACGCAGGATGGAGCCAGGGCTGGGCGGCTGGTCTGGAAGCCGCAGTCACGGTCCAGGGGGCAGGGCGCCTGGATGAGCGGACGCCCGCGGCTGGTTTCCGGGTGCCCGCTTTGTCGTAGGGTAGGGGCGGACATCTGTATTTAAAGAGTCTATTCTAGAAAGCATAGTTTAAATACGGAGAGTTTCTTCAAGTCTGGTCTGCTGACACCTCAGGAGCCTCGGGGGTGCTTGTGCAAATGCAGATTCCAAGGCTTCCCTCGGGCTTCATGGATCAACGTGATTTGGAGCCAGGGCCTCGGAATCCGTATTTCTGACAAGCAACCCCACGGCCCACGGATGGGATTTTAGGAATTCTAAGGTTTTAAACCATTGATGTATAAAGCAGGAAGCTCGAGTTCTAAGCATGGCTGTGTGACCTTGGAAGTCACTGGAGCTCACGGAGCCTTAGTTCTTCATCTGTAAAGTGGGGACAACGCGTTTCTTCACAAGGGTTGTTTAGGCGGATGGATACCAAAGTGCAATCTATCAATGCGAAGGCCTGTAATTATCGTGTTTCTGAGCCCAAGCGAAATCTTGGAGACTCCCAGCCCTGGAGCTAAGACAGCTCTGGGTTTGGGTGGCAGGTCTCTGAATGGACCACAGGGACAGCCCTTGGCTACAAGTCTCCTGGAAGGCTCTCCGACAGGCTCTTACCTCATCCAGCACCCTCCCCTCTGCCTGATGGTCGGTTTGAGGGCCCCAAGTTGAGAGATGGATCCACGCTTTTCAAATCCTGGAGTCACCAGGGAGAAGTGCTTTGAGGGGCTGGCAGTCTCGGGGGTCTGCTCCCATGTGGGTGAATTCCAGGGACACTGAATGTGCTAAGCTCCTTGGGACAGCAGCCGGGGTTGAGCATTAAGAAGCGGAAGAGCAGGATATTAGAGTCCCAGATGAGCTGATGAATCGGAGACATGGTGAGGAACATAGGAAAAAACAGCTCAATAGGAAAAACTCTGGACGATCCATGGGGGAAATGATTATTATCACAAACACGGGCTGAGCCATGTCCAGCCAAATGAGGGTAATAGGCTCACAACGATCCAGCGAGGCCCGGCTGGCACTTACAGTGAGAGGTGGCCACACCCCCGAAGCCCAGGCGGAAGCAGCGTCAGGTCAGGGTCAGTTTATCACACCGCGCGACGCCTCCATCCAGCTCCGGGCTTCACAGTTCGAGAGGCATGGAGCGTTGGACACAGTTCAACAAATAGAAAGAAAGATGATGCAATTGTTGGAGAGCAGAACTCAGAAAAAGCAAAGAGCTCTGGTATTACTTAACCCAGAGGTAGAGAGCTGAGGGGAGACCTAAGTCTCTGGTCCCTGAAGGAGAGCCCAGAGTGACCGGTGCTCTTCACATCCTGTTGAGGTGAGCTTGGCAGGGGGGTGTAGGTTAAGGTAAAGAAAACAATGCCTGTCCTGAACGTTCAGAGTCTGCACAGGCTCCTGTGGCAGAGGAAAGACAGCTGCCCGACACCGGCCCAGGGGTCCCACGAGCCTGGGCAGGTGGAGGTGATGAAACCTCGATTCAAACCATCTTGAGAACTCTAAGGACAGACAGTACCAAGGGGATCTAGAATCAGCCCCAGCTCTGGCCCAGAGCTGTGACTTGGGACAAGCAGTTAACCTCTCCGGGCCTCAGTTTCCACATCTGTAAAGTAAAGGTCATGGTCCAGATGGCCTCCCGCGTCCCCCTCAGCCCACAAAATTCACCTTCTTGGGTTCAGGGGGAACACGGTGGCTGTACTTAACACGTTAAATGTGTCCTTCCTAGGAAGCAAGGACAGGACCCGTGCAGTGGAAGAGGGGGCCTGACCTGGGCCAGACAGTGAGTGATGCACTTCTGGGGGGCAGGCGGAGAAGAGGGCGGGGCAGGCCCGAGTGGAATGGATCACAGGAGGCCAAGGAGCCAGCTCAGACTGAGGAGGGGGCAGGGCGGGCTGTGGGCAGGACAGCGGATGGAGAGGAGGACCCAGCCAAGCCCGAGCATCCCATGCAGACGAGGCAGCTGACGAGGCCACTTCAGGGGCTGCAGGAGGCCAGCTGCAGCCTGAAAGCAAGAGGACGGGTCTGCTCGGTAGGAAAGGCCCCGGTTCTTTGCACAGTTCTAGGCCAGCGGGATCTCTGTTTTGTCTCTGCTACTTATTAGCCTGTGATCCTGGGCAAGATGCTCATTCTTGCTGGAACATCATTTCCACATAATAAAATGGGGGTAATGGATCCACTCCACGCTATTTCTGTGAGGATGAAACATGATTATGTGCCTGACACCCAGCAAGTACGGAAAATCCACTGTGGTTCTGATGTGGGCCTGAGGATGGAATTAAGGCGGAAGAAGAAGAAACCTCTGTGACTCGTGGCTTACAGAAAAGACGTAAGACGGGGCTGCTTTCAGAGAGGGTTCCCCAGGGCTCCTCCCTTTGGTCCTCAGGAGGCTTACACTTCGAGGGGGGTTATGTTTACTCCCCTATGTCAGGGAGGAGATGCTGAGGGGCGGGACAGCTGACGCCTTACGGAGATCAGTTAGTAAGCTGTCGCGTTGCGGCCGTCACTCAGCCACCCGGCTCCAGAGGTCTTCCTTCTTCTCTATCCTCTATTTCATGGGAGAGAGACAGGAGAATGTGGGAGACAGATGCGTGGTTTAAAATGACAACCAAGTGAGTTGAATAACTTGGAACGTGAGACTGCACTGGTCATTCGTCTGAAGGCTGACCCTCACCCTAACCATGATCCTTATCTTGGAAGGCAGCCAGAGCCTCTACCTGGAGCTGGGAGGTGGGGACAGGGGGGAGCTCACACCGGGCAGGTCCCAGCACCGTCTCAAGGACACGGCTGTCCTCCCAGCGCCCTCTGCCCCCAAGCAAAGGGGGAACCAGAGCAGCCTAACTTTCTGTTCGTCACACTCACTGGATGAAGAGGACTCTTCTGTTGTGCCTTTAAATGGAACCATGGTGGCTTCTCTTGTTGTGGAGCACGGGCTCTAGGCACCCGGGCTTCAGTAGTTGTGGTGCACGGGCTCAGTAGTTGTGGCTCTTGGGCTCTAGAGTGCAGGCTCAGCAGCTGTGGCACGTGAGCTCAGTAGTTGTGGGGTGTGGGCTCAGTAGTTGTGGGGCGTGGGCTCAGTAGTTGTGGCTCACGGGCTCTAGAGCGCAGGCTCAGGAGCTGTGGCACGTGGGCTCAGTAGTTGTGGCTCGCGGGCTCTAGAGCACAGGCTCAGTAGTTGTGGCACGCGGGCTCAGTAGGTGTGGCTCGTGGGCTGTAGAGCGCAGGCTCAGTAGTTGTGGCACGCGGGCTCAGTAGTTGTGGCTCGCGGGCTCAGTAGTTGTGGCTCGCGGGCTCTAGAGCGCAGGCTCAGTAGTTGTGGCGCACGGGCCCAGCCGCTCCGTGGCACGTGGGGGATCTTCCCGGACCGGGGCTCAAACCCGTGTCCCCTGCACTGGCAGGCGGACTCTCAACCCCTGCGCCAGCAGGGAAGCCCTGGATGAAGAGGACTCTTCTGCCGTGCTTTAAAGGGAAGCACGCGCTCTGAGGCGCAGCCGCGGCTCTCCAGGAGCCCATAACGAGCTTGAAGGTGGTCCCGGAGTCACTCTGCTCTTTTTCCCTCTTGGCGGGTGACCATCTCTGACCTCTCCCCACTGAATTCCCTTCCAGGCACAAAGCATGTCTGCGACTCTCCTGTCCTGCTTCACAGGCGGATCCCAGGACGGGACACGGCCGTCTGCTGAGGGAAGATGTGCAGCTTCTGGGCCTCGACAGCGCGTCGTAGTCCCTCTCTTTCCCTTCTCTCCCCAGAACGCACTCTCACACTCTCCTGCTCTGGGAATGTTAAAAAAATAAAAAATAAAGCGGGGGTGGGGAGGGTGACATTTTCTTTTCAGAATAGTTTAGATAGAGTCCTGCTGGAAGCAAGGAATATGACTAAATGATTTCTTAGAGTCCCTTCCAGCCAGTGATTCATCAGACATAGAATTTTCAGCTGGAATGGACCATTATATTCTGGGCCAAACGTCTCATTTTTGCAAACAAGGAGAGTGAGGTCCGTGGAGGTTAAGGATCATGGAGGCCACTTTCTGCCACAGAAAGAACATGGGATTTGCAGTTAGAAGCTCCGTGTCTGAGGCCAGACTCAACTGGCCGCGTACTGTGTCACCTGGAGCAGGGAGAACGGAAGGACACCCCTACTCTTCCTGCTTCCGAGCCTTGTCCTAACTATCGGATGACAGCACATCCACGAAGGACACGAGAAAATGTTCTAAAGGGCTTTATCAATACGCTGCGAGGTGAAGTGGCTTGTTCAGGGTCACCCTGCAGTAGAAGCAGTACCGTTCAATTCCCATCACACAATGCTGCCTTCTTGACGTTTTGCCAATTCTCTCTTTAGGAGATTTTCTCATAAACCACACTAATTTGATCTCCACATGCTTTCTTTTAAACCCCTGGGTACACAGACTCAAACCGTGGGAATCCAGACTGGCTTGGACGGACCACGGGCTTCCGCTACCTCACGGTCACGGCCCTCAGACCTCGGGCTGAGAGCTGCTGAGGGACCGGGCACGCCCGCGGGCGAACGTTCCCCAAGCCTCTCTAACCGGTTTCATGGCCCCAGACTGGATGCTGGAGATGGCTATTTGGTAGCTTCTAGCGGACTATTAGGCTACAGCTTGAACGCTGGACTAGGATGGGGGTGATGAAGTGATAATAGAGCCTCCAAGTTCACGCTGGACAGAGATTTGGGGACTCGTGCAGCCGTAAGAGGTGGCTGACTTGCCAGTCTGTGGCCGGCCACAGAGGAGAGGCAGAAGGCGGCGGCCGAGTCCCCGGGGAGACCTGTGGACCACGAAGGGCTCCGAGCCCTGCCACCACGGCTGGTGCCTTGAGAAGGTCGACCGTGCTCCTCTAACCCGTCGCCGGCCACAGGGCGTAGCGAGCTCTCAGGAGGTGGGCCGGCCCCCCTCTCGCAATCACCGCGAGACGCACACATCGTGCGGCTGCTGACAGCCTAGCCCTCCGGTCCAGGGGGGCTGCCTGGACCTGCCCCTCCTCACCGACGCCTCCCTACGCTTGACACGGGGGTGGGGCCCCCCCCCACACTGGAGAGAGCTGAGCCTCTTCTCCAGCAACAGTCTTTGGCCCTTGAAGAGCACAGCAGACAAGTCCCATTTTCCCTGTTTTCTGAAGCATGAAGAATGTTTCAAATTTCAGGAATAATGCTGAGGTCAAGCCTACAAGAAATAGAGAGTATAGCTCTTTTTGCTCCAAGCAATAAAAAGGCAAAAATGGGGAAAATCCCGTGAGCCAGTTCAGCCAACAATTTCCACGTTAAATAAAAAGTGCAAGTTGGAGCCATGTGGTCTCAATAAAGTAGTAAAATATATGTTCTTTACCCTACACTTCATGTGCCTATAACCTTCCTTTTAAATCATCTCCAAGCAGCCCCAAATCACCCCGACCACAAATCATGGGGTGGCTTTGGTCTCCAGGCAGTGGAATGTGCTGGGGTGGACCAGCCGCTACCCGGGGCGCCCAGGGGGAGCCCCCCAAACCCGCAAGGCTGAGTGCGCACATGACCTCAGAGCTCAGCCATCCAGGAAAGAGCTGCGAGGGCCGCAAACCACAGCAGGCAGATAAAGCCGGGAACGGCCTTGCTTAGGAAAACATTCGCCAATACCACAGGCAGCTGGCAGAGGCACGTTTTAATTACATTCACAGAAAGCCACTGTATCCTAGGCCCCACGGGCTTGGAGCTGACCAGCCGCTGGGGAGCTCACCGGAGCCCGGCTGGGGAACGGGAAAGCCAGCAGAGCTGTGGCTTGTCACCGCAACTCCCGGTCTGTGTCACGCCTTGATTTGCCCCAGCTGTGGAACCGCTGGATAGGCTTTGAAAGGCTTTCCAAGTGAACCAGACCTCAGGAGTAACCTATCCTTCACTTTATAGCTGGAGATTAAGAGCTGCCCAAGGTGTGAGAAGTCAATTATACAGTTCGTGATTAATCGAAGAGACGCCCAGCTTGTCCTGGGCATAAACAAAGCTGCGGCGACTTGCCATGTGCCATCCCATCAGAGGACCCAGTGTTGTATTTTGCAAGTGCCATTGGAGCTTTTGCTTATTTATTTTTTTTAAGGAACCCTTTAAAGAGTTAAGTATATAGACTTTGAAGGGCTGGTAAACGTATTGGGTGTGCCTTTGGGCACCTCAGAGGAACAAAGTTCAACAGGCATTGGTAAAGCATGATTAAAGCTCAAGGGAAAAAAATGGTCCAAATATAAATGCTCTTTGAAAGAGTACTCAAGCAACATCTTACAATAATTGCTAAAGTTGGAGTTTGAAAAGAGACTCTGCAGAAATCTTTTATGAGACAAGAAGGATATGCCTGAAAAGTTCCGTTGGCTTTTCTAATTTTAGTCCCAGAGAGCAATGGTTGCCGCTAATTCTGGTTTGTGATTTCACCTAAGTGAAGGGAAATTTTCAATAGCAAGAAGGAAAAAAAGGCCCAGCAAAAGCACACAACAAACAACAAATGAAAACACCGCTGATCAAAGCAGGTCTCCTCCCTAAAGTGACAGTGAAACATTACACAGCTTTTAGCCGCGCTAATGTCTACTGCCTGCAGTCTTTTCAGAAACATGCTATTTTACAGCCTGGCACCTATCTGGCAGTAACCTTCACCAGACACCCAAGGATAACTGTCCATTTCAGGAAGGGGGAGGGGAAGGCCCAAATGCGCGCTCATAATATCTTCATGGAACCTCTAAATGGCGGGAGAAAATGCAAGGCTCTTGGATTACTGAAAATAACCTGTTTGCCACTGCGTGGGCAATGAGGAGCTAGCACCTGCGTTTGGAAATCGCTGGGTTCATGAGATTTCCCACAGATTTATCAGCAGCAGAAATAAACAAGCACCCACTGAGCTCCACCTGGAAGTGTGAGAAGGGCCACGGAAAGTCTTTTCATCATGTGGAGAGAAATTCAACGTAACCTACCAGGATGTTAAGCGACATTCCAGAACGCTGATGATTCTCTTCATCAGGCAGCTGAAAACAGGCTCCAGCCCCCTCCTCAGGTGGTCCTCCCCCCTGGCCTTCCCACACACCACATCACAGTCCACCAACAGTCTCCCTGCCTGTCAGGAGAGCGGTGACTCCAATATCCCTGGGAGCCCAGGTGTCAGGGTTTTTACGCTCCTAGTGCAGGTAGATTGGGGGAATTCTCTCCTTCAAACCCATGCTGGTTACCTCTGGGTTAGCTCATTTGAAGAATTCACCAACACTGAGTACTTATAAAACAGCAACAGTAACGCTTTCCATGAAAACTGTCAGATTTTCAGCTCAGTCTTTCTACGGTAGACGAGTCATCAGGAATGCATTCTTCCTATTGTGTTCTGCCCGCCACTTGTTCCCTGAGACCACAGCCAACTGAACGCTAACCAAGACGGGGACCCCGTCCAAGGGGCTTCCAGGGGAACAGGAGGACGAGCGTCCATCATCTAACTTTGTTAGACAAAGGACTGCAGTCGGGTGAAAACCAAGAAAACAAGCAAACAACTTTCAGGCAGCTGAAGGGCACCAACTGTGAAGGCGCCCAGATTTCTCGCGGGAAACATCACCAAACATCCGGTGAAGTGCAGCCAGCTGAAGCTCATTCAGCGGCTGAGCAGCAGTTAGGCTGTCAGAGATCGCTCGCCCTGGGAAAGCTTCCTTCGACTTCAACCAGGGATGGAGCAGATTGCAAAGAAATCCGGCTACTAACAAACCCGGTGCAAACCGCTCCAGGCATGTAAACGCTTGCAAGAGCCTCTGTCAAAGTGTCACTTTTTTAATGGAAAAAAGGGGGAGAGGTTCAGTCTCTTGCCTCTCTCCCCTCCCCCACCCCAGCTCTAACCGCAGGGAAGTCTCGGGAGCGGGACCCCCTTCCCCGACCCCCCCGAGCGTACGGACAGGGAAGGAGAGCCGGGGACCGCCTCGAGCCCCCGCCGGGAGCGCGCACGGCTCCGGGCACGCGCGGACCTGCCGGGAAGGCGGCACCTGGG
This sequence comes from Physeter macrocephalus, assembly GCF_002837175.3. Lineage (NCBI taxonomy): Eukaryota > Metazoa > Chordata > Mammalia > Artiodactyla > Physeteridae > Physeter > Physeter macrocephalus. The sequence goes on from NW_021146309.1 coordinate 12,472, forward strand.
CCCCCGCGCCCACTCACCAGCCAGCGGCGAACACCTTCGGCCCCTGAACCAGCTCGGCTCGGGTCTCTCAGCGCTCAGCCTTCCCAGCTCGCAGAGCCCAACCTCTGAAACCGGTCTCGTTGGCGGAGCGCCGCGCACAAAACGAGCCCGCAGCCCGCGACCAGGAGCCCGGCGCGCGGGCGGCGGGAAGACGTCTTGGCGTCGTCGGCCGGGCGGCTTCGGGCGGAGGGGGCCTGCGTGCTGGGGAGGGGCGGGGGCGGGGGTGTGTCCTGGGGCTACTGAGGAGGGGGCGGGGTTGTGTCCTGGAGGCTGCTGGGGAGGGGGACGGGGTGTGTCCTGAGGCTGCTGGGGAGGG
>NW_021146309.1:13493-25000 GCF_002837175.3 Physeter macrocephalus
TGGGGAGGGGGCGGGGCTTTGTCCTGGGGGCTTCTGGGGAGGGGGCGGAGGTGTGTCCTGAGGCTGGGCGGGGGAGGGGGCGGGGTGCGTCCTGGGGGCTGCAGGGGAGGCGGAGGGGGTGTCCTAGGGAGCAAAGCCGCTAACTTTGGAAAGAACGCTGAGGGGGCCGAAGGCGAACCACAGGGGCTCCAAGCAGTCAGCACACCTGGTGAGACCTTCACCTGGGCCGGGGTAGCGCTCACGGCGGAGCAAGGTAATAAGCAAGTTCCACCCACGGTTTCGGAAGCCTGTCCCAAAGACCTCTGTTCAGTTAGCTTCGCGCCTCTCAAGACACCTTGGCTGGGGTGTGAAATCCAGGTAGTAACTAGTGAATGTGTATTATTTGTGGAAGAAATCACCTTCTGTTCCATATTCCTCACAGACCCTCCCATGCGGGGCGATGTTCAGTTACACTCTCCATCTGCACTGCTTCTCATGAATTAAATTGCTTCTCTGATGTTGCCTTACTGCAAAGCTATAAATTAATTACATTACCCCCTAAGCCCCTAGGAAGAGGAATGCCAAGAATAAATGTGGGCTTTGTTCTTTTTTATGTTGAACAAGCCTGTCATTAATCAAGCCTTCCCACCCCAACTAGGGAACAGACCCAAGACTGCAAGATGTGTGTATGTCTGGTCGTCCTGCTGTCTTTCTCTGCAGCTTTACGTCATAGTGACTCAGCTACCACACAGACGGATATTGTGGGGAAGCAATAGGGCAGACAGGACAAACCATTTAATAAAGACCTACTTACCAACTATAACCGATTGGCAGACACAGCCTCATTTTTAAACGTTTACAAAGATTATTTCACCACTTCTAGTGTTTCCCATCTTTGAGTCACAGAACTGCTTGTGATTGGTCAGTCTGAGACAGAAAGCCAGAATTGTATTTGGAAATTTAAGGAAAAAATTCTTAAGGGACCCATGAAGCTATTGATTTCAATATAGCATATAACATGTCAAAGGCATGACAGGTTCTTGAAGTCAATTAGAAACCGTATCAGAAAGTGTGTTCCAGAAATAGAATCATCTTGAAAGGTCCAAAACAGAGAGAGTGCAAAAAACATTTTTTGAAATAAAAGTAAAATGTTGGGAGTCTAGTTCATATCTTCATTTTTCATATCCTAAGGAAATGACGGGTCATGAAATATTGGATTTTTCTTTCTCCCTTATTAAATCTCCCCCTTTCTTTGGGAATCAAAGTAAAGTTAATAAGGATAAGGTTGCTTTTCAAAGGGGAAATATTTTGGCAGGTTCAGTCGCTTTTTGTGTGTGATTAGGTCCTTCTATTTTTTCCCCTACACCTGTTCCTCGAGTCTCTGAATAACAGAGGGAAAGACTTGGTTTCTCTGGAAGCATCCCGGTGAAGCAGGTGGCCTTGCTGGGGTGGGTAGGGGTGTCACTAATATACATTTCAGGTCCTAACCACCTTCCTTATCTCCAGGAAGGGGAGTTAAAAAGATCTTTCCTCTATGAATTAGGAGGAACACTTTACTGATGACGATGCCCGGGCTACAGCAGGAGAAACAGCTGGGCGCGAGGCAGGGGGTCGTTCAGCATGTGGTCACCAGGATCACAGATGACCTGTAGCCTCTGTGCTCACACTGTGGAGAGTTTCGGAGCCTGAAGTGCAGTGAGACACCCACCACGTAGAACTGCCTCAGTCAAAGATGACGCCCCCTGGGGGTCCTGTGCATGAGTGTGGGTGAGGCTGAGGCGTGGATGGACTTCCGCATGGTACACACCAGGAGGCCACCTGTGGGTGCGGCTCTCAGTTCCAAAGGTCCCTGGAGACTCTTCCCTCCTTTCCCAACGCTGAATGGTCTGTTGAGTTTCTTGGGCTGGGAGAGGGAGAGGTGAGTGTTGTCAGGGTGAGGTCTGCAGCATACCAGTCTCCAAGAGGGGTGCGGAGCTTCCTGAAAATGCAGATTCCTTGGGCCCTGCTCAGAACTCCTAAATCAGGATCTTTCTGCCTGGGGGCTCTAATGTCAGTGTGTGCGTGTGTTGTGTGTGTGTGCATAATTGAATGTTTTGAATAAGAAATATTCACGTAATTTAAATAAAGGTCTATACAAGGCAGTCTTCTTCCTACCAGGTTCCCGTCTGTTCAGTCCATACCCCTCCCTGAAGGTAACCACCAGTACTAATTTTTTTCTGCAGACTGCTAAGTTTCTTTATACATATACCTGCAAATACTCTTTCTCTTTATTTCTTAAAAATACTATATGCAGAACAATTACTGTCTTTTAACTTGCTCTTTCACTTAACTATGCTTTTGGATCTTTTCTATACCATATGCTCAATTATTCATCCATTTGGAAACAATTATTAAGCACCGACTGTATATGCCAAGTACTATTGTATATTATAGGGATACGGAAGTCAACAAAATTGATAAAAATTTCTGCCCCGCAGCATTTATATCTGGGGGGGGCGGATAAAGCAGATGATAAACATAATAAGTTATACATGTGTTACAATATAAGAAGAGTCATTTAAAAAATAGAGCAAGATAGTGGAGATTGGGAATGTCAGGTAGGAGATTTGGATTTTAAATGGAGTGGTCAGAGGTGGCCTTACTGAGAAAGCAACATTTAAGCAAAGAGTGAATGGTGGCGAGGGAGTGAGCTTTGGAATTCTTTGGGGAGTATATGGGGATCCAGGTAGAGGGAACGGCGCTTGCAAAGGCCCTGAGGTGGGAGTTTGACTAGCCTGTTTGAGGAACAGGGAAAAGGCCTTGTGGCTGGAGAAAAGCGAGGTGGAATGTCAAAGGAGCACGGAGGGCAACAGGGGGCAATGGGCAGCCGTTGGGGGGTCTTGGGAAGAGGAGAGGCAGGATGCATATCACGCTCACATTTAATGTCTCGTAGCATCCCCTAGGACAGATGCAGCACAATTTATTTAATCAGGACCAGGATGACAGACATTGGAGTTGTTTCCGATATGCTGCTATTAAACAACGTCACAAGCTTTACACATGACATTTTACACTTGTGCAAGTGTATCTAAGGTATTCGTTCCCCCAAGTAGCATTACTGGGGGGTGCATTCCTTGTTCTGGTGGACATGGCCCCATCGCCCTTCAAAGACCCGGCCGGCACACACACTGCTGACCAGTGCCTGTTCCCGCGGCCTTGCCCACAGAGCGCAGCGGCCAACGTTGGGGCGTCCACCAGCCTGATGGGTGAAAAGTGACGTCTCAAGCAGATTCGCAGATATCAAAATCAAATTTATGGTGACCAAAGGGGAAACATGGGGGAAGTGATGTTAGGAGACTGGGATTAACATACACACACTATGATATATAAAATATTGATGGGGGCTTCCCTGGCGGTGCAGTGGTTAAGAACCCACCTGCCAATGCAGGGGACACGGGTTCGAGCCCTGGTCCAGGAAGATACCACATGCCGCAGAGCAACTAAGCCTGTGCACCACAGCTACTGAGCCTGTGCTCTAGAGGCCACGAGCCACAACTACTGAAGCCCACGCGCCTACAGCCTGTGCTCCACAACAAGAGAAGCCACCACAATGAGAAGCCCACGCACCGCAACAAAGACCCAATGCAACCAAAAATTTAAAAAGTAAATAAAAATAAATTAAAAAATAAAATATTGATCGATAACCAACAAAGACCTACTGCATAGACCAGGGAACTCTACTGAATATTCTGTAATAACCTATAATGGAAAAGAATCTGAAAAAGAATACATAAGTATGTGTATATATATACATAAAACTGAATCACTCTGCTGTACACCTGAAACTAACACAACATTGTAAATCAACTATACTTCAATAAAAATTTAAAAGTTATTTTAAAAAATTTTTAAAAAGATGGTTCTGGCTGCCTTTCTCTGATTCTGTTTTATTTTGCTCCAAGGAATAAACCAGTTGCCTCACTACCACTTAAAAAATAATTTAAAAATATTTAATTGTGGTAAAAAAAAACCACATAATGTAAAATTGACCACTTCAACCATTTTTAAGTGTACGGTTCAGAAGCTTCAAGTATATTCACATTGTTGTGCAACAGATCTCTAGACATTTTTCATCTTATAAAACTAAGATCCCACATGCCGTGGAGCAATTAAGCCCGTGTGCCACAACTACTGAGCTCAGGTGCTTCAACTAGAGAGCCCATGTGCCAAAACTAAGACCTGACACAGCCAAATAAGTAAATATTAAAAAAAACAAACAAACCTGACACACTGTCCCATTGAAAAACAATTTCCTATTCCCCCTCCCTGCACCCCTGGCAGCCACCACTCTACCTTCTGTCTCTATGAATATGACTACTTTAGATCCTTCATATAAGTGGATCATACAGTATTTGTCTTTTTGTGACTGGCTTACTTCACTTAGCATAATGTCCTCAAGGTTCATCCATGGAGTGGCATGTGACAGGATTTCCTTCCATTTAAAGGCTGAATAATACTCCATTGTATGGATGGACCACACTTTCTTTATCTTCCATCTGTCCTCAGACATCTGTGTTGCCTGCACCTCTTGGCTATTGTGAATAGTGCTGCTGTGAACATGGGTGTACAAACATCTATTTGAAATCCTGCTTTCAGTTCTTTGGGATATATACCCAGAAGTGGGATTGCCAATTTTTAATTTTTTGAGGAACCTCTATATGCTGTTTTCCACAACAGCTGTACCATTTTATATTCCCACCAACAGTGCACATGGGTTCCAATTTCTCCACATCCTAACAAATTAACATTTGTTATTTTCTACTTTTTTGTTTTGTTTTTAAATATTTATTTAATTTTTTTGGTTGCATCGGGTCTTAGTTGTGGCACTCAGGATCTTTGTTGCGGCATGTGGGCTTCTCTCTAGTTGCAGCATGCGGGCTCTCTAGTTGTGGCTCACATGCTCAGTAGTTGTGGCGTGCAGGCTTAGTTGCCCCTCAGCATGTGGGATCTTAGTTCCCCAACCAGGGATCGAACACGTGTCCTCTGCATTGGAAGGCAATTCTTAACCACTGTGCCACCAGGGAAGTCCCCCTTTCCCATTTTAAAATCATGTTATTTTTATTGTTGTTGAGTATAAGAATGCTTTATATATTCTGGATATTGACCCCACATCAGATACATGATTTGCAAGTACTTTCTCCTATTTTATAGGCTGGCTTTTCACCCTGTGGGTTGTGTCCTTCGATGCACAGAAGTTTTGCAGTTTGATGCAGTCCCGCTTGTCTGTTTTTGTTTCCGTGGCCTGTGCTTTGTTCCACTACCGCTTTGTGATAGTAATCTTCTGCCTACTGTTTTGAGATGCCATTTTCATCATGTATTAAATTCCTGTACATAGTTGGGTCTATTTCCAAACATCCTGTTCTGTTTCAGTAGTTGATCTTAGTTCAAGTGTCACTGCCCCACTGTGTTAATTATTGAGGCTTTTGCTTTTAATATCCAGTGAGGCTAATTCTCTCATTGCTCTTCCCTCTCAGAGTTTCCAGGTTCTTCTTATTTTCCCATATGAATTGTGGAGTAAACAAATAATAATAATAGAACCCTTGGGCTTCCCTGGTGGTGCAGTGGTTGGGAGTCCGCCTGCCGATGCAGGGGACGCGGGTTTCTGCCCCGGTCTGGGAAGATCCCACGTGCCGCGGAGCGGCTGGGCCCGTGAGCCATGGCCACTGGGCCTGCGCATCCGGAGCCTGTGCTCCGCAAGGGGAGAGGTCACGGCAGTGCTCTAGAGGCCCGCGTACCGCAAAAAAAAAAAAAAAAAAAAAAAATAGAACCCTTAATAATATTTTCATTATTAGAATTAAATTTACATAATTAACATAGAGAGAATCAACATCTTTAGTTATCAAGTTTTCCTAGCTGAGAAAAGCAGAGGTCTTTCCATTTGTTCAAACTTATTTTGTGTCCTTTAGGAATGTTTTATAGTTTTCTTCATATGTCTTGCACATTTTTTGTTACATTTATTCCTAGGTATTTTATCTTTTTATTACTATTATAAATGAGGTCTTTAAAATTTTTTTTAATTTATTTTTTTATTGATGTACAGTTGATTTACAACGTTGTGTTAATTTCTTCTGTACAGCAAAGTGACTCAGTCATACACATGTATACATTCTTTTTTATATTCTTTTCCATTATGGTTTATCCAAGGGTATTGAATATAGTGCCCTGTGCTATACAGTAGGACCTTGTTGTTTATCCATTCTATACGTAACAGTTTGCATCTACTAACCCCAAGCTAGGATAAATGGGGTCTTTTATCTCCTTTCATCTTCTTACTGAATATAATCAACAAATTATATAGTGTATTCATTTTGTACCATTCTATGTTAGTAAGTTCTCTTATTATTCATATATATTTCTCTTGTATTCCTAACTATGTAATAACATCATCTAAAAATAAAGATTAACTCTGCTCTCCAATTTTTATACTTTAAATTTTTTCCTCTTCTAATTTCATTGCCTATTAGGAACAATGTTAAATAACTGTAGTGATAGTGGGCATTCTTGCCTTACATTTGATTTTAATGGGGAAATGCCTCCAGTGTTTCCCCAAGAGGTGTGGAATGGGCTTTTGGCTGAGAATAATATATTTTGTTATGCTAAGGGAATATTAATTTATTCTTAATTTATTGAGGGCTTTTTTGGGGTCAAGTATGATTATTGGCTTTGATCCAAATGCTTTTTTTAAAGTATCTTTACAAATGATCATATAATTTTTCTCCTTAGATCTGTTAATTTGATGGAATATAATAAATTTCCTAGTAATGAACTATCCTTGCATTCCTGTAATAAACTCCACTTAGTCATGGTAATTATTTTTTTAATGTGCTGATAGATGCTATTTGCTAATATTTTATTTAGAATTTTTGCATAGGTATTCATAATTGAGATTTTGACAAATTTTTGTGTCATTGCATTGTGATCAAAGAATATCATCTGTAGTGTTTCTATCTATCGGGATCGATTGACTTTCTGTGTGGCCTAACTTATGAACAATTTTTATGTATGTTCCTTGGTCACTTGAAAAAACACTGTTGTCTATATTTTCAGGATGTAGACTTGAATAACATATATCTTATTAATGATGTTATTTATGTCTTCTTTGAACTTCAGATATTTTGACTTGATTTATAGTAGACTGAGAGTTTTCATTTATGTGTATTTCTCCTTGCATCTGTTGTTATTTCTGCTTTGTAAGGTGGGTGCTATGTTATTTGGTGAATATATATTCACAGTTGTCACAGTTTCATTTTGAGTTGTATTGTTTGGTGTTACAGGGTGCCCTTTTTCTTACTACGTTTATTCATTGGCTTTCATTCCACCTTAGTGGATGGTGAGGTCACAGCCTTACTTTGTTTTCTGTTCCCCTTGCCTGGTGTGTCTCTCCTTACGGTTTCACTCTGCATCCTGAGTCACTTTGATCTGTGTGTGTCTCTCGTGGACAGGGTTTCAATCTGCGATGTCATCCCCTGCCACCACTCTGCTGACCACTTCCTGTGCCTGCTGTCACCAGACAAGGGATGTAGCTTTCTGCTTCTACTCTTCAGATGACCCTCCTCTTCAGGGGCAGAAGCTTTTTCCTGGTGCTTTGTGGGATCTCAACAGCTAGTTTGCTTACCTGAGTAGCTACATGCTGCTTTGTGAACAAAATGTTTGTATCTGTCGTTTAGGCTTATATTTATGGTATTGTTTTTCAGGAGTCCCCATTATTTCTATAATAGAGTAAATTTAAAGAGCAGCTCTCAGACTCGGCTTGGAATGATGGTTTTGGGGGTGGTACGAGTAACACATCCCTTGGGCGGCCTGACACATGATCCCTTTTGATCCTTCCCGTCACACTGGGTTTGCAGAGCAAGGACCCTGATCATACAGATGGGAGAGAGTGAGGTAAGGCTTCTCAATATTGTATTTCCTCATCCTTTCTCACACAAGTAGTCAGACGGTTCAGCTGTCAGGTACACTATGGAAGGGCCTGGATGTGGGGAGAGACGCTTTCCAGGGTCTCCAAGGCGGAGCTTCAAATTATAAGAAGTAGAGTGATCGTAGGTTTAGCTCTCTTCTGAAAACGCTAACGTTGTTCAAACACTGGAGGGGTTTCTTACTGGAATCTGCCTCTCTGGGGAAACTTTAAAATAAAAGAGACCCTTATCTCTTGAGGACGGTTTGAGTGTGGTCCTGCCCCCGGGGCTCAGGATACTCAGATAGGACATCTCAGGGTCCGGATGTGTCGTTTTCAAACTTTGGCCCCAGAAGTATGATCTGTCAGGAGACGGTAATCAATGATAGTCAGATTTAAAAGCATCCAGTGGTTATGCAACAAGATGCTACCTCATGGAGAAACAGAAGTCAGGACCAAATCTCAGCACAGTAATGCGACCTCTCTTTCAGGGTTAGGGACGGGCAGATTACAGTCCGCTTCAGATTGCCGTGTGTTAAAGGAAACAGAAGAATTGCCACATTTCTTTTTCTGGGATGAAAGCAAAAAGGTAAAGGGGGGAAATATATGGAAATCTTTCACATTGAGACACTTCAGGATTATGTTCTCTTCTGACCAGAAATTGCAGAGCTGTCCCAAGCTTCGACCTCTGAATCATGTCGACTAGGGAGACACTGTCTGAGCAAGACTGGAATTCCGAACATTCTTAGAGGCCTCATAAATATCCCGAAATGAGGGACATTTACATTGTGGTCACACAAAGAAAAGCCCCCTCGTGATTTGGGATTGAGTTTGTGCATTTTATATTTATAGTGTCAACAGCAGAGGAATGCAGAGTTTGGCGTGGGGAGAGGCTGGGGCAGGAGGGGTGAGTGAGGAATGAGGAGGGTGGGGTGCAAGTTTTCACCGAGAGCCTGTGGGTACCGGGAGGGGCCGTGTCTGATGGTTGGTTGTTTGTTCCTCAGGCCTCCAGGGTGAGGGAAGACGGGCAGCATCCTTTACGGCTCTTGTCTGCTCACAGGGAGAGCTTGGCTTCTGCCTTTGGCCCCCCGAAGCCCTGGGTGCCCACGTAAGTTGACACACGGAGCTTGTGTTCACAGACCTGCAGGATCCCTCCTCTTTGCCTGCAAGGGGCCCTGGAGCATCGGTGCAGGATGGTCCGCGCCCGAGAAGCACAGGCAGGTCAGAGGTCACTGGAATTCCCAGCCCAGGCCGCTCACCCAGCACCTCACAAGATGACAGAGCCCTGGGGCCACACTTGCCAAGAGAGGGGTTGTCAGGTGGCAAAAGAGACATTCCTTTCACTACTTGTCACGGGATGTTTATACATTTGGGAGAGGGACTCACACAGCGAAACAAGGGCATATGGGAATACGGTCTGTGCAGACTTGCTAAAATTGGACCTGAGTTCCAGATAAAAAGACGTGTTTCCGTAAACAGCAAAGCATAAAGTAAGCACACAAGAGAGCAATTTCTTGTACCCAAATCTCAAGCCTGGGGTGGAGGGTGGAGGGTAGGAAGGCCAAGGAGGATACAGCAGGGGCCAGGCATCCTGCCCCCCTCGTTCAGGTCTGTGTTGAGCCGCTGCCCCGAGTGGGTCCGTAGCTCTTTACCGGGAGGCTAAGAAGTCCCTCCCTCTCCCCAGAAATAAGCTTCGGACAGGGATTTATAGGACAATGACAATGGTGGGTGAACAAGCTGCGAGTCTCATAGTGATGAGGGAAGATTCGTAGGACAACGTCATCTGCGTGCTGTTAGGTCATCCATCATTTATTCTTTCTTTACATGGAACCCAGCCTCTGCTGGCTCATCTGAAGGAAAACCCAGCCCTTGACTTTCAGAGGTTTAGCCAGGGCTGGGGGAGAGGAGAAACACAGCAAAACGAACTGATGGGCATTGAAACAGCTGCAGAATAATTAAATCCATCTGTGCTGGTCTAAGATGTGGTTTTCAAGTCGTGTGCATCCGAATCAAAGGGTCTTGAAGAAATGCAGATTCCTGGGCCCTGCTACTAGGCCTCAGAGGGCAGGGCCGGGGATTTGGTGGGGTTTTTTTGTTTTTTTTTTTTTGCAGTACGCGGGCCTCTCACCGCCGTGGCCTCTCCCGTTACAGGGCACAGGCTCCGGACGCGCAGGCTCAGCGGCCACGGCTCACGGGCCCAGCCGCTCCGCGGCACGTGGGATCTTCCCGGACCGGGGCACGAACCCGTGTGCCCTGCATCGGCAGGCGGACTCTCAACCACTGCGCCACCAGGGAAGCCCGGGATTTGGGTTTTAAAGCATCCTCAGAGAGTTGATGGAAACGCGCCTCAACACCTACTCTGAGAATCACTGGTGTAGAGCGTGCTCTTACTTTCTTACAGAAGAGGTGGGAGGGGGGTAACCCTGGTCGAGTTCTTACTACCTGGAGAGTCTGCACGCACCTGTCGTTCCATTCTGAGGCCGACTCGGGGGCAGGTGTCCACAGTTGAGCCGGGGAGCTGGGCAGGGTCAGCAGCTGCAGTCTGGATGGTGCTCCTGAGGAGCATGTGCTCTTCCTGGGACGGGAGGGTGTCTGGGTGAGCAAGAGACGGCGTCCCTGGGCAGGCGAGCCTGCCCCCCCACGTCCCCTGGGCCAGCCTCCATGCCGCTCCCAGAGCTACCCAGTAGATGCAGACCTGACCGTGGCACTGCACGATGTATCCTCTGAGGCTCACTATTTTCACCGAGCAGTGTCACTCAGACATCTTTTCGGTCGGGTTCCCCGATGTTCTGCCCGACGGAGGACAACTAGTTTGGAACTGCCATCCGTGCACCAGAGAAATGAAGCATCGTTAATCACGCGTGCTGACTGCGTCGTTGGCTGGGGTGCTCTGGGGGCTGGATCCCGCGGATTCTGCCCTGCTCCGTGGCGGCTGTGCGTTTCACCCGCTGGTCGTCCTGAGGACGGGTGGGCAGGGCAGGGGCGCATCACCACCCTGGAGAGCTGAGGGCGTGCACCCTGCCACGGCTGGCCAGACCTGTTCTTCATCCCCAGGCCCTGTGGTCTCGTTTACGACTCAGTCTGGTTACAGGGGAAGCCCAGGTTTGAGAAGGCTGGCAGGAGGGGCCTGGGGTGGCCCAAATTCGTGGATTCCGTTCTTTTCAGGAATCCATTAGCAGCGAGAAGATTCCGCGGTGTCAGCTCGACCCCGATCAGACCTCTCAGACACTGTGTGTGAGATACCCCGGAGCTTGTCATAAATTACAAAGGCATTCCTCAGTCACTCTCCTCCCCCCGTTAAGGCCCCACCGACCCGAGCGGGTTCTGCGGAAAGACCCCCATCGCAGTGTGAGAAACAGCAGGTGCCAAAGTCCTCCGACTGGGCCGTCGCCAGCCCGCCCTGCGCCCCCGGACGAGCCGTGGGTGGGGTCGGGTCAGCCCTGGTTCCGACAAGAAGGCAGCGGCCCGTTGCGGTGAGGCCGAAAGCAAAGTCTTTTCAAGGCTCACGGGACCTGGGGAGGCACTGCCGCTTCTGCAGTTCCGCTTCCTTCCTCCTTCCAGCTCCTGGTCCCCATCGGCCCCTTCCCACCAGGGC
>NW_021146310.1:0-25000 GCF_002837175.3 Physeter macrocephalus
TCCCGCAATGCACCTGCACCTGGAGACCGACAGTCAATTTGACGCAATAAGTTTCATAAAACGGGCAGTTCCAGAACGCACCGTGTCCTGCCAGAGCTGCCACCCCGACTTGTGCCGACCGGAAGCCAGCTGCTCTGAAAGTACGGCCACCTTCTGGAAACCACCGTGTTGTGCCCCCGGCGGCCCTCCTGTCGGTACGAGGACATCGTGTGTGGGACCCCAGCGTGTCTCAAACAGCGGCCGCCCTTGTGGGCAAGGCGCTTCTGAAACAAAACACCAGCGAACAGAATTTAATGACTCAAAGGAAAACCACGGGCTTCTCGTGCGGCTGCGCTGCGGTCAGGAAGACCGGAGCCCTGGGACCCCCGGGGGCACCCGGGTGCCATCACCACCTCTACTCAGGGCTGTAGTTCCAGTTGGAAAAAGGGGGGCTTGGGGAGGTGCCCCGCGAAGGCCCCCCCGCCTTGCACATCCTATGTTTTACGCCGTCAGACCAAGTCTCGGGTCCAAAGACCAAATCCCAAATTTAGGGCCCGGTCCCAGCTGCGGACACACCCGTCCGTGGAGACAAAGAAGCAACCCAGAGGTCTCTGTCCCAACAAAAAGCTACAGTTGCCCGTCGACTTCTCCATGGCAGTGGCATCTCTGGGGCACTGCCAGATCCCTGCTTCTTGTATGGTTGTTAATAAACTATGCTGATAACAGCTCCCCTATTACTCAGCTGCCCCGCTGCAGGCCAGCCAGGAATCACACCTGGCACTTGAGACACGCGTCCTCACTGACCCTTGGGACAACCCTGCCTGGGAAGCAGCACCGTCCCCACTTTGAGACAAGGACCCACACAACCTGGCCTCATCTCACCCGGGGGCTAAGGACCGCTCAACCCTGAACGAAGAAAGAAAAACAAAAATCCCCTATGGATGTACTTCTTTCTGCTGCGCTTTAACAAGACCAACACAGGTGCCAAGCAAAAGAAAAAAAGCAAAGTGCAGCCCATCTGAGGCTCCAGGGACGCCCGCTGGTGGCAGCCAGAGGTCGTGACCAGAACAAAGCTGCATCAGCAATGTCTCATCACACGCTCGGAAACTACTACTAAACAATAAGTAATGACCCAAAGGGGGAAAAGAAACCTTAAGGAAGCATGTTCGTTCCTTTGGAGAACAGAGGCCGTTTCAAAATGGGAACGATGCCTCCACCTTAAAGTAGAAAACAACAACGACAGTGATAACAGGAAACACTGAAGTAGCCAAGCCAGAGAGGGGCTCAGGCCACAGCAGGGACGACAAAGCAGAGGGTGGAGGGGTATCTGCTTCGGGGTCAGGTCCCATCCTCCCGCCTGCCGCTGGCTCCGCTTCTACACTGGCGAGACCCCCTCACCTCACCCAGCCTGCCCCACGCTCCCCAGCCCGGTGCCAGAGGCGGAGACCGGATGCAGACCCAGGCCCCCTCCCAAGTTCCGCCACCTTCCACTTCAGGGTACAATTCCCATCGTTGACACAAACAACTGCTAACCTGCCGGCGGGCGGCTCTCTCTGACGTACTATCTCCGTTGCCTTTTACTGCGACACATGCCCTGGAGTCACACGACACACCAAACTTCTCATAAGCAGGGCACAGAGTGCCGTCAGGTCTCCAGCACATGCTCCGGCGTAGGGGCTGAGGTCACGAGGCCACGAGGGCCCAGAACTGCACTGCAGCTCCCCCCGCCCCGCCAGCCGTGTGATGTCAGCAAGCCACTCACCCTCTCTGGGCTTCGGCCGGCCCCCGAGTAAAATGGTGACTAAGAGCAGGCCTTCCCTAAAGGGCTGTGTGAACAGTCACCGAGTTGGCCCGTGGAGAGCGCCAGAAGGGGCCTGGCCCAGGGTCGGCACCCGACGGGAAAGCTGTGACTTGTGGCGCCCGGATTCCACCCGTCGAGGACTCACCGTGGCCCGAGAGTCACGTCTCGCCTCATCTAGTCCCGCCGGCGCCACGTGCGTGTCACTTCCCGAGCAGCCCACGCGCCAGCACCCGGCCGCCTCACGGGCGCTGCGCGGTTACCCCATTTTACAGCCTGCGAAGCATGGAGCGGGGCTGACAACTCCAGCCTACCCCGTTGCGAAGCCGGTGCTTCACCTCTTCCCTACATGCTTCTCGGAGACGAAAGAGAAAAGCCTTCTTAGTGGGGCTCTTCCGCAAGGCACGTCAAGTCCGGAGTGCTAGCTCCTTAGAAGCTGTAAATTCCCAACCGCGTGGAGAAGATGAACGGCAGCTGCACATCCTCCGCCAGAAAACCGCCTCTTCCCCCAGAGCCCTCCCGTGCCGGCGGCAAGGGCCCTGGAGGGCGAGCCAACAGACACCCCGCAGGGGGGCCTCCTCAAGCCCTCCGTGCGTGACCAGGGTGTGCGCGAGACGCTGCCCCGCGGGCACGGCCCCCCCACGCGCTCAGGCCCCGAGCCGGGCTCGCTGGCGGAGCGGACAGCAGCCGCGTTCTGCATCAGCTCGCGCGAGTGCCGCAGAGACGGAGGCAAAGCCCGCGATCCGGTCCCGAACAGACAAAGGCGCTGGAGGAACAACTTGCTAAATCACAGGGCTGATCATCACGGCCAGCAGCTCTAACGAGGCATCGTGGGGTTACCAAAGTTACCATCAGCGTCGTCGCCTTGGAAAAACTCAAAGTTGACTGAAATCAATCGCACAGCTCCGCCAGCAGGTGTTTTCAGGGGCTGACGCGTCAGAGCCAACTCCTTGGACTGGCAGAGAAGGCGGCGCGGCCACCGTCAACCCCTGCCGGGAGGGACGAGCAGCACGCGCCCCGGAGAGGCACCAGCAACAGTGCAAAGGCTCCAGCCCCCAGGTGCAGGGCAGGGCGTGGCAGGGGTGTCCTGGCGTCACTGGTGCAGCCAACACAGTTCTCTTCAAATCAACCCCTGCGCTCTGCTCCGCAGCTCAGATGCACTTTCCCATCTTGGACCTGATTTCATCTCAATAACCCGGTGAGGTAGTTTTTACTCCTACGACACCCACTTTACGGAGAGGAAACAGAGCTCAAGGAAGCAGAATGACTTGCTCGAGGCCACACAGCCGGAGGCAAAGAGCTGGGATAGGAACCCCGGCGTCCACTGTCGGGCCTCTGCTCTTCCAGCTGCGCTCTGTCAGACCCTAGAGGCAGGGGGCCAGCTAGAGGCCAGGCAGGGACTGAAACAGAGGGCACCCTCTCCGGGGTCCCAGGCCGTCTGACCTTGGGAAGCTGCCCTTCTCTCACCTGCCCCGCCTGCCCCAAGCCCTGAGATGATCACGACAATCAAATAAAAAGACGTGATGGAACAGACCCACTGAAGAATATCAGCGCTGCAGACAGCAGGGCGCTGGGCGTGCAATGTCTCTGCTTCTCCACAGGTGCAACTGTCGCGTCCTGAGAGCAATCCCACGCACCTCATGGCAGCACATCACCCCGTCTGCTGCTGGCTGAGCCCACTAGCTAAGGCTCTCCCGCGGAGAGCTCACGGTGGGTACGCCAGCCTCCCCAGCTACATGTGAAACTTTCTGCAAGCAGAGACCAAGCACAACCACTTCGCAAGGGTAAAGCCTTATAACATGAGATGCCGCTATTACTAACAACAGCACATCACCCACCATCACCCCCGCATCCTCCACCAGGGAGGAGCCCATTATTAAATGTTTGTGGAATTAAACTGCGTTGGTCCCAAGAGATGTCCGGAACACAGTGTCAAGTGTCAAAAGCAAGTTTAGGCATAGCATGCTTAGTAGCGTATCCACTAAGCATGTTTATCCATGTTACAGACGCCGCGTGCGCACAGAACACATCCTACGAACACACCTCAGAGCCAGCGCTGCTCTCGTCCACACGTAGGATGGGGCAGAAGAGGGGTCACGTTTTATGACTCTCACATCTGCGCTGTGAATTTTTTCCCCAACGAGCAGGTGTTACTTTCACAATAAAAACTTTGTTAAAAGTCGAATTCTTGGGCTTCCCCGGTGGCGCAGTGGTTGAGAGTCCGCCTGCCGATGCAGGGGACGCGGGTTCGTGCCCCGGTCCGGGAAGATCCCACGTGCCGCGGAGCGGCTGGGCCCGTGAGCCATGGCCGCTGCGCCTGCGCGTCCAGTCGAATTCTTCCTTAGCTCCTAATGTTACAGAAATAACAGCAAGAATCACTGCCTTCCTCAGCAAGATTCTACTTTAGCAGAGGCGTGGTAATTATTTGTCTTATTTCAACAAATCCTTCCTCTCATTTTAGTGACATAACCCCGGACAAACTGTCAACTGATGTTATATACACTGCGTAGACTTCACGCATATTTACTGGCACCGATCAATACACAGTTGACCCTTGAACAACGTGGGTTTGAACCGCGCGGGTCCACTTACACGGGGGTCCGCTTACACACAGACTTTTTCAGCAGTGCATACCGCAGTCCCATGTGATCCACGGGTGGCTGAACCACGGATACGGAGGCCCTGCCTTACGTGTAGGACCAGCTACATATACAGTGTCTGTGCAGAAGGTCGCCACCTCTGACCCCCGCGTTGCTCAAGGGTCAACTGTAATTACTATTTGTTATCATACACTTTATAAATGGTAAAGAAACAAAGTCAGCAATAAAAATATAACCTACAAATGTAAATATGTTATATACACACACATTTTTTTCCCTTAAACCAACCGCGCAGAGATGCCCACCGAGTCATCTTCTAGAGGGTTCCAGAAGTGTCCCCCCACTAACTTCTCAGCCCTAAGAAGCTCTGGTGAAGGCAGGAGGGGGAGGGTCAGCACAAGTCTCTGCCCTCACAGCCTGTTATGTGCCGGTCACCCAGGGTCCAGCAGCCTCCTCTCCTCTCCCACGTCACACACGGGTGCCACCATCCCTGTGAGGGCCTCCTACACAGGTGACAGACATCAGGGAGCTCACATGGCCGGGCCAAGCTGGGAGTGAGTTCAGGCCTCCTTCACGCTTCTCCCTTCTAACCTCCCCTCAGCACCGGAGCCCTGAAAGCCCCCGGCCGTTTCCCAGCCCTGGCACAAAACCCAGGCCCTTCACCTGGCATTCGATGCCTTCCTGGCTCCGGCCCCAGCCTGCCTTCTCTGCTGTCTGTCTGTCTGTCCCTCTCCCATGGTTCAACTGCCAGAAATTCGCCAGCACCTGCAGGTTTTCTCAGGCCATTAGCCCTCAGCTGGGCCACCGGCCCCTCCTGTCCACGACCCCAGGTGTCCTTGAGGACCCCTCTCCCCCAGGAAGCTGTCTTCCATCTCCAGGGGCCCGCGAGGCGTGGTTTTCACAGAACTTTTCTGGAATTTCCGTGACACACGGCTGCCTACACCTCGCTCTCTTGTGACGTTTCCGAGACCAGGGAGCTTCTAGTCTTATTCATCTCTGCCGGCCCGTTCCAAACATATGATTTTAAAAATCTGTTACTGCAAGCCTACAAAGGGTGACTCCCAGGGACTCCTCCCGGGCCACGCTGCTCACCACCACCAATCGCACACCTATCTTCTTGCAGTCATCCGCTCGCTCGACCAAAGTGCATGCAGCCCGACAAGGCACTGCGCTCAGAACACAGGGGGAGGGGGCGGAGCACAGCCCCTGCTCCTCGGGGAGCTTACGGTCGCTCTAGCAGAGACGTCGGACTTTTATGAAAAGATGAGGACGGATAACGGTCAGCAGTCTCCAGGACAGGAAGATGCTCGCGGTACCCGAGGCCCTGCTGGATAACAGCCAAGGAGCCGCACTGTCGGAGGCCGAGCAGGGGGGCAGGGTCAGCCCCCGCAGAGAGCAGCGGAAAACCACTGGAAGGTCTCAAGCAAGGGAGCGCCGTGATCTTGTTCAAGTTTTAAGACACTTACTCTGGTGGCGGATGAACCAGAGGGGGCACGAGGAGATGCAGTACACTGTTCACACGAGCCTAAAGGTGGAAACCACCCCAGGGCCCATCAGCTGGTGAATGGATGCAAAACGCGGTCTCCCACACAACGGACTGTTATTCAGACATAAGAAAGAATCGAGTACCGACACGCGCTACAACTCGGATGAACCCTGAAACATTATGCTCAGTGAAAGAAGCTCGTCATGTAAGACCACGTTGTTATATAACTCCATTCGCATCAAAGTCCAGAATGAGTAACTCTACAGTGACTAAATGTAGATTTATAAAGACAGAGAGTAGATTAGCGGTTGCTTAGGGCCTGGGGGTGGGGTGTGCAGCGGGGATGATACCCAAAGCGTTTCTTTCTGAGACGATGAAAATGTTCTAAAATCGATGGTGGTGATCGGCTGCAAATATCTGCGAACGTACAAAACAATACTTAACTGTAAACTTTAAATGGGTGAATTATGCGATACGTGAATTATATTTCAATAAAGCTTTTTTTTTAAAGTGGATGCAGTGTGGAGGCTACTGTAATCTTCCAGCTAAGAGATCATGGGGGAGGGACCAGAGGGGTGGACAGATGGAGGGGAAGAGGGGCCCCAGGAATACGGCTCGGATCAAAGTGTGGGTCTGGGAGACTCTGGCCGTGGGAGGGGGAGTCAGGGGTCAAGGCCAAGCAGGTGGCAGCGGGCAAAGCCAGGACTGGGCCCCTGCTTTCTCAACCCCGTGCTCTTTTCCAGAATATGAAAGGTGGAGCTGGGAGAGACAGCATTAGTTTTCTCTTTCACATGTAATGGTGCTATTTTAAGAATGTGATCTTGAACTCTAGGTCAGGAAGATTAAAACTTAGCCTCCTGGATGAGAGCGGACTCAGGGGCAGAGTTTGGACAATGGCACATCCTTTTACTGAAGGACTGAAAACAACTGGGGAGCTTTCAGAATAAACCCACCCTGCAATTTTGTTTGATGGACGCTTCCACCGTGGAATTCCTCTGGTGTCCAATGTACAATAGCTAGTGAATCACAGTGAGCATGTGATTCAGCGCCTGGGCGAACGCCACACACGTAATACCTTTCAAGAAGACGTATTTTTACTGCTGCACTTGAGGACATCCCCTCGGAATCCGGAGTCCACCAGGTCGACGGGTGGAGCAGCACACAAGGCCCCACGTTCGCTGGGGTGGAGGCCGGTGCTCTCTCTGCCATGCCCGCTCGGACTGCAGTTGATACAGGAGAATCCTCTCACTCTGCGGTGAAGCTGAACTTGCGTGAAGTTCAGGTCTGAAGATGCCTGCATCACGTGGCATCTACATGTTGTGCCGAGAACTCCAAAGAGGGAGGAAAAAAAAAAACAAACCCTCCAGGATTTATGATGGGTCTGTTATTTACACGGAAGTGCTTGTTGCCTGACAATTTAGATGAAAATGTTACTGCCTCTCTGCGTGTGCTGCAAATTCACGGTGTAAAACCACTGGAGCAACTAATGAAGTCTTCACACATCATATCTTGTTAAAGACAAGGAAGGGGTCCATCTTCCACCGGAATCACAACCCAGTGGTGAGGGGCTGCCACACCTGGGAATGCAGCCTGGCCAAAGCACGCTGGCCCACAACTCAGATCTGACCAACTGCCCCACAGCTCCCTCTTTTTTATTTTATTTTTAAGGAAAAAATATGAACTCTGTTTTCAAATAGCACGGTCCTATGGAAACTGGTTTCTTGTTTATCCCCTAGTCCACCAATGGTGGGAGAAACGCTGGACACTTACGCAGAATTTGTATCTCTCTACTTCTGACCAACAAACAACCCATCTTCTTCTAGGAGTCCTTGATAAACATCTTTAAGCACTTGTCCATGTTTCTAGAAGTAACTAAATAAATTCCAGTGCCAAGGGCATGGATGGGAAATTGGTGGCTAGGCACCAAAAGGTATTACTCGCTGCTATTGTATCTCTAACAAATGTGGATAATGGGGTCATCTGTCCGTTTCACTATCGAGCTCATCATCCTCATCTGCACTTTTAACTGAAACGTAACCTTCCTATCCCATATTCCAAGCGGGAGCAGGACAAAACCACATCTCCCGAGATGAAGACGGTGTGAGTTTTTCCCCAAGCACGCCACTAAAGGGACACTACCTTTACTCTTCTGTTGAGTTAAAAGCAAACTCTGAAACACTGTCTTTTTAATCCCTGATCCGGCATTTCGGCTCCTCCTGGGCAGGCGCTGGGGTGACCAAGCAGACCTACTACTCCTCTTCAAAGCCCTGGGTGCAGCCCGAATCACCTCCAAGGGCTCCTGCATCGACCTTTCCCCAGCCAAGCTGCCAATCTCCACCAAACTCTCCCAAGGAGAGAAAGACAGTAAATGTTAAGTCTGCCCAACTCATTTCATAGGTGACCTCTGAAGGATTTCACCGCGGAGCTTGCGAGAGACAAGGCAGCTTTATTAGCATGCTACACCACAGCCCCAGGCCCTCCCTCCCTCTTTTATGAGCCCTTGCTATATAAAATGCCACAAAGGAAAAAGGAAAAACAACACACTTACAGTTACAGACACAAGTTCCAATGGCCAGGACAAACGCTGGATACTTACCAGATGCTATTTTTAGTCATTTAAAAGAGAAATATTTTTTAAAGGCCAGAGAACAAAAGTTTTTGTTTTTTGTCTTTCTTTCTTTTTAAACACACACTCACACACACACAAAAAGATGGAGGTACATTCCGTTCACAAGCATCCTTCTCCGAGTTCAAATTTAAAGGCAAAGGCAGCCTGGAGTAGGACAGTTCCTTCGCCGAGCGGCACCGCAACCTTCAAACACGATTTTCAAATGTTTCTCTCTGCCTCATCTAAATTCAAGCATGACAGATAATAAATAGCCACTCATTTACTATCATCATAAAAATTTAAACAGCCTTGAAATAGTTGCTACAATACAGAAATGATCAAACCTAAGCTCCGAAAAGCCACTCCAAACAGTAAAACTACTGCCATGTAGAAGCACACATAAAGAGACATTGTTGCGATAAAAGCTGCCGGATTATTGGATTTTCTCTCTCTCTTTTAAATCTTCTACTCCGAGCATAAGAGTCAACAACTTGCCGTTTTACCCAGTGAAAAAAAGGCTTAGTAACCCTCGGCTATCACACTGTACCAGATTCGGTGGTGGATTTTTTTTTTTTTTAAAGAAAGTATTTGATTTGATCCCATACAGTGATTAAACATCTTTGTGCTCAGCGGAGAAGGGTCTTCCAACCCCTCCCCCTCCAAAAATGGCATCAAAGCAATCAAAATGGTAATGCCGGGCCTGGGTCCCCTCCCCCCGCGAACTCCCCGACTTCGCCGGGGCCGCGCGCCGGCCCCCCCCCCTCCGGCGGGAATGGAAGCTTCCACTCCTGAGCGGGGGCGCGGGCCGGGCGGGCGCGCGCGGCCGGGGAGGGGGGCCGCGGCACCGCCAGAAAGGGGTTAATGCATTCGTCCCAACCCTCCCGTCCAGCCGGGCGCCCCCGACCAGGCGCGGACCCGCGGGAACAGCCATCTTTCTTTCCGCAGCCCCCGGCCCCCTCCTCTCCCGCACGCCCCCTCCCACCACTTTTCAACTTTAAAGACTCCAAATGAACACCCGGCTTCCGAGTTCTCCCCCGCCAGTCTCGTCCACGTCTCTCCCCGCACCGCCAATCCCTCCGGGGAGGGGGCTTCTGCACGGGCCGCCCCCGCCGGGAGTTGGGGGAGGAAGAAGGGGGCCAGCTCAGCGGCCGGTGGGCAGGCGGGGGCGGGGGCCAGCGCGGGCCAAGTTTGATGCTGACGGCGGCGGCCGGCATTCCGAAGGAAGCGCGATCGATGGCCCGGGGGCGCGGCGGGGCGGGGGCGGGCCCGCGGGGCGGGAGGAGGGAGGGGAGGGGGCAGCGGGGAGGGAGCCGGCGCCCCCGCCCCCGCCAGCCTCGGAGCCCCGAGAGCGCCATTGGCTGCGCCGCTCAAAGTTCTCGGCTCGGGGCGGCTCGGGGAAGGGGCGGGAGTGCTTGTGCCGGCAGGGAGCGCAGGGGGAAGGGCGGAGGGGGAGGGGAGCGAGCGGCGGAGGGGGAGGCAGGGGGAGGGAGGGGGCGGGGGCGCGCGGCCGGCCGCGCTCCAGCGGCGGCATCTGTTCGTGGTGCTGAAACCCCTACCGCTGAGCTCAGCGCAACTAAGTCACAATGGACAACTTTTCCTCGCCGAGGGGCCGGGAGGGGTCGGCGGCCGTGCCCCCCCCATCGCAAGGAGCTTCTTGCGTGTCCCAGTCTACACCTGACGCCCGGAGACCAAAGTTGGGGCAGAACTGGGGGGGTCCCGGGGGCGCCTTTCTTTTGTTCCCCGGGAGCAGGCGTCAGGTTCCAAGAATAAAAGTGATGCTGGAGAAGTGGAGGGGAGGGGGGCCCGGAGGAACGATTCTTTAAATAAGATTTGCAACGGAACCCAGAAATCGCTTCCAAGTAGTTTGGTGTCCAGCCCCGAATTACCGCCCCCTCTCCCCCCCACCCTCACAACAGCGTGAGGCGGGGGACACTGAGCCGGGAGAAATTTCCACATTCCAAAAACATGTCCACCAACTCAAAATGGACGCCGGGCTGCTCGCCGCCTTTTAAGTGCAGCTTCTCTCTTTCGGCCACCGCGGGAGCCGCGCTCTCCCCCCTCGGCCTCCAAGAATCCGGCTCTTTCTTTCCAGAAAAGGGGGGGCGGGTAACTTTGAGGGCTGGAGAGACTCCTTTGGGAGTCTGAGCGCGCGGCGCCGAGGCCGGCACTTTTCAGGGTGCTGCCAAAGTGCCCGGCGACCCCTCCTCCCCACCCCGGGCGGGAGGCGGGGGGCAGGCTTCAGCTCGCTTACTTGTTTGTCGCTGAGCGCGGCGATCCGCGGCTGCCTCTCGTGGAGCTGTTTCTTGAGATCGCCGTTCTGCGGAAACACGGAGGAGCGGGCTCAGGCCGGCGGCCCCGGAGGTCAAGTGCGCCCGGAGCCCCGCGGGCCGCAGCCCCCGGCCCGGGCCGCCAGCCGCGCGCCCCAAGTTCCCCCGGCCGCGTCCCGCACGCGCGGCGGCCGGGCAGTGCCGCACGGGGCCGCTTACCTGTGGCTGCCGCCGCATCTGGGCAGCTCGCGGGGCGGGGCGGGGGCCGTGGCCACCCGGCGGCGCGGCCCAAGCCGTGCAAGTTTGCAGGCCGGGGTACGTGTGCGAGTGAGTGTGAGTGTGTGCCGGGGGAGGGGGGAGGAACAAAGAGCCAAGTAAACACGGCGAGTCCGTGTCGAGCAAAGCTCATAAATATTCAAGTCGCGTCCTAATCTCCCCAACACACACACGCGCACGCCGCAATACCGCTCAGGCTCCGGCCGCCACGCCGCTACTCGCCCGAGCAACAATCGCCAAAACTACTTTTGCAAACTGTGCAGGATTGCACCGGGGGATGCGGGCCGGAGGGGGTCGGCGCACACTCTCTCACACGCACCCCGGGCAGGCGCACCAAGGGGTCCCCCCTCCCGGGACCCCTGTCCTGCAGACCCTGCTCGAGAAAGAGAAGACACCAGGCTCGGGTCCCACGGGTCCTCGACCCCCAAACTGTGCAGGACTGTACGAAAGGGGGCGGGCAGAGGGGAAGCCCAAAGGGGGGTCCGTTCATGTACATACTCCCCCCGCCCCTGGGGCAGGCTCAAGGAGGGGCCCCCCCGAGCCCCTCCAGCCCTGAAGACCCTGCGACGGGGAAGAGGACGCGGGTCTCCGGTGCCTGGAGCCCCGACCCCAGGCCCGCAGCCCCCGACCGCCTACCTGGTGGCGCGCGAGTTCCACGGCGAGCGCCTCGGGCCGGCTCTGCAGCTCCATCCCGGCAACTTGGGCAGCACTTTGCGCTCACTTTGGCCCCGGCTCCGGGGAAGTTGCGCGGCTCCGCGGGGGCTGGAGCGGACGGGGGCCGACCGGGTCTCCGGAGAGGGGGGGACACGAGCCCCCTCCCCCACGGCCAAAAGGGAGGCGGG
The DNA here is from genome assembly GCF_002837175.3 of Physeter macrocephalus. Classification (NCBI taxonomy): domain Eukaryota; kingdom Metazoa; phylum Chordata; class Mammalia; order Artiodactyla; family Physeteridae; genus Physeter; species Physeter macrocephalus. The sequence continues at coordinate 11,857 of NW_021146310.1, forward strand.
TTCTGGTGAGGGGGAAGAAAGGCGGCCGGGCGCCGCGGCGCCGAGCCCGCGGCCGCCCCAACTCCTCAGGCTGCCCGGCAAGTTGCGCCGGGTCCCCAGGCTGCCGGCGCGGCCCGGCGCATGGCCCCCCCGGCGCCGGGAGCCTCGCGCAGCCCCGCGCGCGTCCACCCCGCCGCCGCCGCCGCCGCCGCCGCCGCCGCCGCCGCCCGCGAGAGCCGCCAGCCAGCAGGGACTATATTTCCTCCGGCGCGCGCGCCTGGATCTCGCTGGGCCTCGGCAAAGTTGTGCCTCGGCACGATGCTAATTCGGCAGTGCCCGGATGGAGCGGGCCGGGGCGGCGGGGGGCGGTGCCGGAGCCCGCCGCCCGCCCCGCCCCCGCCCCGCCCGCGCGTGCGCACTGCCGCCCCGCCGCGGCCCGGCTCCTGGAGCGCAGAACAAAAGTGGCGGCGCGGAGGGGCGCAAACTCCCGAGCCCGCGGCTTGGGGCGCCAGCTCCCGGACCGCTCGCGCCGGCCGCTCCTCCTCTTTTCTGCCCCCGCCCCCAGCCAAACCCGAGGAAAACCGGACGCCCAGCTTGAGGCCGGGGTTGGAGATACTTTCCGGTGGGAGGGGAAATGTCCACTTTTCCATTGCTGTTCTCCTCTGGCTCTCGCCGATCCCTCTTTCCCCGTGCTCCCTCTTTCTCTGCGTCCTCCTCCCTCCCCTACTGCCTCCTGTGCACTGGCGCTGCGACTTGGGAGATTAAATTACTCATGTCGCCAGATTCCGCCACCGCCTGATGGCCACCGTGTTATTTAAACAGTATGAAAATTGATCTCTTGACTGTTCCTTTAATGATTTTTTTTTACACTCACAGTTAAACTCTCAACAGATGTCATTGGACTTTTTAAGACTGTTGTTAAAAATCGTAAACGTGCCCGGTCAATGTGACATTAAACACTTACAACTACAGCTGCCGAGATCGCATTTCAAAACTCCCAGCCCCGCAGCCAGGAGGTTAATGTCTCCGAGTCGATTAGCCTCGTGGAGTTACCATCTTTACCAATTAACGTCGGAAAGCTTTGTGCCGTAACGGTAGCATCCTGGTATGTTTGAGAGATGCTGGGGAGAAATGGTGCAACCGTATTACTCAAAGTAAACGTTAAACGTTTACACCGATAAATCATTACAGCTTCGTATTCCTCTGCAGCACAAAAAATACCCAGGCACCGGCAGTTAACAAATGGCCCCTTTCAGCATGTGCCAACATGCCGCCCCTTGCTTCTACTGTCAGCAGAAGTTGTTGGAATTTTTTTCAGTGTTGTTCCGACCTCCTATTCAGGACATTTGCCACAAGTGACTTCTGTGTTTCTTGGGCCCCTCAAACACCAGGGGCTTCTCCTCCCCACCCCCCAGCACCTAGCCTTTGGGAAACACTCAGTGAGGAATCACTGATTACTTTGTAGTGAGCTTCGTTAAAAACTCACAAAACTAATGCGTGTGCTAAGTGCTGTCATCGGTTTCGTCTAGCGCCAGCTGGGGAGAAGCAGGGCTCACCAAATGCAAAACAAAAAGTCTGACTCTGGCTCCTTCCTCTCCAGGTTCAGCCCGACTTGGATGGTGTCCCCTCTACTTAGCACGTTAGCTGGCCTGGACGCCAGCCAGGGAAAGCGGACCGCCCAGGGACCAGTGTTCCCAGGGCCAGAGGGAGAGTGCATGCGAGAGGGTTCCTATTGTAATCTCTGTAAATGTCACTGGCTTTTTAGTAAAATTTCATAATCATTTCATTGGCCATGTATGTAATTAAATCAACAGAGGGGATATTCAAGCTGTCCATGACCTACACAGCCTCAGGCAGATGCTGGCTGGGGGATAGTGCTGTTCGCAAGTTTCCATCAATGATCCTCTACATGCCTCTCTGTTGTTTTCAGTTACCTAATTTTCCTGAGCGAGTGACAAAGGCCTAGGGCTGGGTGCTCTCTGACAGTGAGGGAACTGGTTATGTGGAGGAAAAAAAAACAAAAAAAACCTACGAGGAGTCCTGTGCTGCTGCTGTAGACACACTTTTCCCTGAAAGCGTCCTGCACGCCGGGACGCCCTCCCTTGGGCCGTGCTGTGCCCTCCCCGTGCCATGCATCTGGAATGCCCTTTCTCTCAGAACCCGCTTTTTAAAATCCTCTTCATCCCCCAGGAGTCACTTCAAATGCCACCTTTTCTGGGAACTTCTTCTAATTTCTACACATCACTTCTTCACTCCTCCCTCTGAAGACTCATCATAAAGAGCTTACTTAGCAAGCGGGCCATTCTGCCCCAGAGTAAAGGTAGCTGCTTCCCCGCTGGAGCCTGAGGCGACTCTGAGTCTGGCCTGCGGGCAGAGCACAGTGCACGGGTATTGAAGGAAGGCACAGGGCCCTGGAGCCAAGTAGGTGCTTACCTGACGAATAACTGAGTGAGGGGGCGAATGAAAGAAGGCTAAAAGGAAGGTAGCTTCCATTTTTGGAAAGGTGAGCTGTTAATCATGGCCACAGACAAGAGCCGTGTCTGCAATTCATCTCAGCGTCCCCATTTCCCTTACCTGCGTTGTGGTCAAGTGGACGGGGGCCTGGGCTGGAGCTTGGATACCTGGGTTCGAGACTTGGGTCCACCTCTTGAGCAAGTTACTGAACATCTCCTAGCCTCCATTTCTTCGGATGTAAAATGGGAATTATCCACCCAACCACAGTTACCCCCAGACCCATCGGCTCCTCCTGGCCCCAGACCTTGGCTGCTTGCTCAGTGGAGAGCCCCAATCGCAGTCTCTGCCCACCCCCAGCTTAACTGGCCTCGAAGTGAGGGCCGGAGCACAGCCTCGGCCACGCTCCTGCCACAGGGCGAGCTGCAGTGGCTCCAGCACCGTGTCCGACCCTGTGGACCTTTGGGGGCCCTCCTGCTCCCGCCTGTTCTGGCTTCTGAGTGAAACTCTGCACCTTGGGGTGGACCGGCCAATGGGTTGAAAAACACAACTCAGAAGTCCAGGGGGGCGAGTTACTTCATCAGATGAACTTGGACCAACTAGAAACAGGAAGGAGCCAGCAAATCAACATCGCTCCGTCCCTAGCTGGTTAGAATGCTCTGGGGCCCAGTGGGCCCACCAGGAGGCCTGTTACACATCCCACAGAACCCAGCAAACAGCTGTCGTTCGTGGGAAGTGGCGGACAGCTCAATAATCCGGCCCCGTGATCTTTCTCTCCTTCTCTTTCCCTTACTCTTGCTGCCCTAGGATCGCACCTCAGAAACAGACTTTAAGCTTGATTTGGCCTCTGCTTTGGACGGACCCCTGACTCAGAAGGGGAATAGCTATAGCTCTCATAACGCAGCGTTCTGGTGAGGGTTAAGGAGAGCACGTCTACAAAAGCCCTTAGTCCACTGGAAAGAACCAAAGATCTTCGTGAATATTCTCAGACTAAAGAATGAGTCTTCAGTTTCTTCCCCCTGGGAAAGATTCCTAAAAGGCCAACGTGAATGTTGGAAAAGGACTTCTCAAGCAGCTCAGGGAGGCAGGTGCAGATTCCTGGGGCTACCACAGACTCAGCACAGAGGAAGTGAGGGTTTGGGGGGGCTTGAATGTCTGAACAGGCATATGAGTGAGTTCTCAGGGAGGGTACAGATTTGACTTCCATTAGTGTTACTGTTGTGGGTACCGTTTATTGAGAGCCTTCCCTCCACCCTCTCTAGAAGGCATCCTGTATTTCATTTGATCCTATGAAGGTGAGTACAGCTATCCCCACTTTACAGATAAGAACACTGAGGCTCAGAGTGGTTCAGTAACTTTCCTAAGCTGCAGCCGGGGTATCCACACATGTCAGGTGCCTAGGACTGTCCCGTTTATGCCTATTTATTGTCCTGGGTAATATGTAACAGTGCCCCCTTCTACTCTCAAACGTGTCCCTGCTCGGATGATGAATTACAGGGTCAGCCAGCCGTAGGGATGGAGACAGGATCCACCCTCCAGTTTTCGTGACTCCAGGGACTGCTGTCTTCCCAATGCTCCACTTCACCTTACCCTGGCACAGTTCCCCTTGGTCCAGAGCAGTGGCTGGAGGTCAGGGACGCTGCTGTCTAGAGCCTGGGACGCTGGTGCAGAGGACTCAGGCCTCACTCGCATCGAGCCATAGAGCCAACAGCAGCATGACAGACTCTCACTCTGCTTCCTGCAAAGTGGGGGCCAGACCCTGTCCAGTCACTTGCCTACCAGCTCAGAGGCTGCGCGGTATCGTACCTGGGAGACATCTGCCGGACACTGGCAGGCTCAGACCTGTACCCCAGCTGCCCCGGTGCATCTCCACTCAACGCATCCTAGTCTGAGCTCAGCAGTCCCACAGGGCACCGGCCCCACCCATCAGTTCCTGGAGTCATCCTCTCCGCTCTCCAGCCCCGTATCACACACACTTCTGGTCATTAGTTAAGAGGAAGTTGTACTGGATCAGGGTGGGCCCTAAATCCAATGTGACCGGTGTCCTTATAAGTAGGGGAGCGGAGAGAGACACACAGGGAGAAGGCCCTGTGACGACGGAGACAGGGGTTGGCATCCGTAAGCCGAGGAACGCCAAGGATTGTCGGAACCACAGGAGGCGTGGGGAGACTTGGGAAGGATTCTCCTCCAGAAGGATCCAGCCCTGCTGACACCTTGATCTAGGACTTCTGGCCTCCAGACTGTGAACAAAAACATTTCTGTGGTTTTAAGCGCCCCCTCCCCAGTCGGTGGTACCTTGTTACAGTGGCCCCAGGAATCCCACACACAGTTTAGTTCCAATGAGCAGGCACAGGCTGTACTCCAGGTCCCACAGCCCCGCAGCCCTCTGGCCTCTTGGGCGGTTTCTGGGACCCTCGCTCCCGCGTCTCCTCATAAGAAGACGGCACGATCTCTAGCAAGCCCCCAGCACGGGGCCAGGTACGTTCTGATACACAGTGACCAAAATTTCTCTGATTTTAATAGTCACCCGAAGCGTGTACCAAACATTCCTGACCTCTCCAGCAGGTCATCTCATTCCTCAATAATCAGACCTCGGTACTTCCACAGCCGGATGCACGTCTACTCACCAGAAGTGGAATGAGAGCAGTGTCAGCTCAGGGCAGGGTTTCCTGCCAAAGAAGCATCACACTTGGTGGTGGAGGAAACTCAGGACGTTTTGGGTCTCAGAATTCCCCGCCGGGGGGCTGTGCACATGGATGGCGCGCCAGAAACGCGCTGATATCCCTTGTCAACTCCACGCCCTGGCCCTCGGAGAGTCTGCTTGATGCCACCAACCCAGCAGCTCCAGAGGCCTGGGGGGGCAGGAGTGATGATCACCCCCCAACGAGTGAGGAAACACAGGCACAGAGGAGCTACCAGGACCTGCTCACGGTCACGCGGACATGGCCTGGGGCGCCACGAATGCCCTGGACACACGTCCATCACAGCGCAGTCCCCACCCCTTGGACCCTCGCTGACGAACTGGAGGGAGGGCTGCCCATCCCCTCCTCCAGGCACCAGACAGGACCCACCCTCCCTGCAGTGTTCAGGGCCTCTGCTCTGAACGCAGACTTATAGATATATTTTTTTCCTAAAAGTGCTGTTTTCCAAAAAAAAAAAAAAAAAAAGGAAATGATCTCCAGGAAGGAAGTTCTTCCCTTACTCTCAGTAGAGGGATCCAGCCACTCTGGATGCAGCCTGGCTCAGGTGAGTTTGAGGAACTCCGTGTGGCCGATTGGTCCAGAGCAGAAATTAACGCTTACCCCAGGGCCCCTGTGGAAGTTTCCCGGGGCTGTCTTAACAAAGCACCGCGCGCAGGGAGGCTTAAACAACAGACACTTACTCTCTCATAGTCTGGAGACCGGAATCCGAGATCAAGGTGTGCACAGGGCAGGTTCCTTCCGAGGGCTCGCAGGGAGACAGTTCCAGGCCTCTCCCCTGGTTTCTGAAGGTTTTCTGACCATCTGTGGCGCTCCTCCGCTTGTAGACGCATCACCCCGACCTCTGTCCAGGTCTTCGCGGGGCCTCCACCCTGTGTGCCTGTGTCCAAATCCCACCCCCTCCCGCCCCCGCTTTTTGTTTTTCTTTTTTCATTTATTTTGACCACGCCCCGCCACACACGGCACGTGGGATCTTAGTTCCCTGACCAGGGATCCCTGGGTGGTGCTTCCCGTCTCTGACCTGTAAGGGCCCTTCCTGCCCCAGCACTCAGTGGAAAGACCTTGTTCAAGGTCAGGGGGCAGACGGACCGGAGCTCCGGCCTCCTGGGTTCCCCTCATGGATATCAGCCAGACATTGGTTGACTACAGTTTGAAATTTTTGTTTCAAATACACTTATTCCAAGAAGTCTCAAAGCTTTTCCCTGCGAAAACCTTCGTTGATCCACAGTCACATTTCTAAACTCTACACCTCTCGATAAGTCAGCTGACGAGGAAGGACGCGTCCTCTGTGCTGTGGATTACAGGTTGACAGTCAACCAGACCAGGTTGTTCCTGCAATCCCAAATCGCTTCACACACACACAAGACTGCTCTGGAGGGGCAGGATGGGGAAGGTTCGGATGGGTTGAGATGGAGGTCCTGAGGGTGCCGGTCTGAGGCTGAGGCTCCCTGGGTATTTAAAGAGGGAGAAATGAGAAAGGAAACCAGCACGGATGGGTTACCCATCACCATATGTGCCCACCCCCCCAGGCCGACGAGACTGTTTCACTACGTCATCATCTAAGTAAATCTCATGCATCCTGCCCACCCGGGAGGCAGATGTAATTACTCGCTTTTTGTAAAGGACTTTTTCGAAGCCCAGGGAAGCTAATAACTTGTCCCAGGTCTTGGCCAGAGTGGGCTAGAGTCACGATGCCAACTCAGGGGACTTCCCTGGTGGCGCAGTGGTTAAGAATCCGCCTGCCAATACAAGGGACACGGGTCCGGGATCTTCCCTGGCCCAGGAGGATCCCACATGCCGCGGAGCAACTGAGCCCGTGCGCCACAACTACTGAGCCCGTGCGCCACAACAAGAGAAGCCACGGCAACGAGAAGCCCGCGCACCGCAACGAAGAGCAGCCCCCGCTCCCCGCAACTAGAGAAAGCCCGCGCGCAGCAACGGAGACCCAACGCAGCCAAAAATAAATAAATAAAAATAAATAAATCTATTTTTTAAAAAAAGATTCCAGCTCAGGGCTGTCTGATTCCAAACCCAGGGCGTTTCCACCACCTCTGGCCACCTGCCCTTCTAGTTGGGTCTCCTTCCTGGTGTCATTACAGGTTCAGAATCAAAAGTTTTGCAGAGGTGGGGTGGCTGTTTTCCTATCACCCATGCATTTTCTTAGCTACGCTGCAAACAACACTGTGATTTTCAGAGGCAGAATTTAAAACCCAGAGAAACCACATTATTGAGGTATGACTGGAATACAAAAAGCTGTATATATTTCCTGTGTACGACTTGAGGAGTTTTGGAGATAAGGATACACCCATGAGACCATCGCCACAATCGAGACCATGAACTTATTCATCCAGAAGTTTCCCTCCGCCTCCTTTATTAAAAACTTGTTTTTCATTTACTTTTGTCTTTTGTGGTAAGGGCACATGACACCAGATCTACCCTGTTGGCAGAATTTTAAGTACTCCGTACAGCATTGCCAACGATGGGTGCTAGGTTCTACAGCAGACCTCCAATCTGTTCCTCTGCCTCAGCCCCAGCGGACACCTCTGTTCCCCCAAAACGGATGTCGGCCGGGCTGAGGTAGAGAATTAGAACCAGGAAGGTGGCGGCTGGGCGAGGGAGGAGACTAGAATTAGCGCTTGCAGAGGACGTTCAAGTGCCAGCACTGACTAGGTATTGTTACGTATGTTATTTGATTGTCTCTTCATAATAGCCGTGGGAAATAGTAACATGATGCCCCATTTACAGATGGGAAAACTGAGGTGCAGCGATGTGAACTAACCCAGCTGTGTGTTGGGAGCCCTATATTTGAACCCGGGTCTGCCAGATCCCCAAATGCCAGCTGTCAGTAATTCAAGAGGAGGTAGCCCCAAAGGAAGACGCTCCGGACCCCCGCCGGAGGAGCAGGGGTAATAGGAGAGACTGGGGCTGTATGCAAGGTGCGGCCGCCATGCCCCCAGCCTCAGGGCAGCATCCCTGCACCACCTCCCAGCACAGACTTCTCTGGGAAGGACAGAGTGGGAAGGTGGTACCTGGCCATCTTGGGAGTCAGAAACTGGTTTCAAGGCCTGGTTCCCCTGGTAAAAGAGGCTGATGTGCCTCAGGTGAGAAAGTGCCCAGAGAAGGATAGGTGCGCCCCGGGTGCACCCCTGATGGCCTGGAGCCCCACGGCGGGTACTGCAAAGGCAAGTTCAGTCCCCACGGGAGCCGAGCCTCGGTCCCACCTGACACTGTCTCTGTCCCAAAGCTCCTATTAGTACAGCTCCATCCTAATTAGTACTTTCACACCCACATCGTCAGAGGCTCTAAGTCAGCTGTGCACTTCTGGTTCAAGAACGTGCCCATGTGTTGCTCGTACACGGAGGATATGCCCCTTACAAGGAGGGAGGGAACAGGCAGGCGGGGAGGGGAAGGGGGAAAGGCCCTTGGTCTCTCTCAGCTTTGCACGTGCAAAAGACCGAACGAACCCGAGAGTGGAATCGGTTCTCTGGTTTTCTCTCTCGTTTGGTGATGGTTTTCCTCCCCGACTTCTGACCTGGAACCTTTGTGCAGAGCAAGAGCGGAAGTCCCTTTTTACTTGTCTGACCCCAAGCCTGGTTCTCCTCTCCGTGGACTAAGGCAAAGTGCTTCCAGGGGAGTGATTATCGCGCAACAGAGGCAGAAAGAACTGGCTTTTGGTCCACGTGACAGGTGTCGTGCTGGAGGCTATGGGGACACTGGTACCTTCAAGGGGCTCCCAGTCTGACGGGGACAACACCGTCAAGCCACCACCTCAGAAGAGGGCCCAGAACAGATGCCGGCAAGAGGTATAAACAGGATGGGGGAGCACGGAGAAGGCAGGCCCCGTCTCCACTGGCGAGCTTCACACTCTATCATCTCACTAACCCCTCACGGCACCCCGGGGTGATTGCATCACCTCCACTCTGCGTGGGGAAACTGAGGCTCTAGGCGGTTAGTTTACTTGCAAGCCACCTAGTTCGTGGACGTCAGTGACGTTTGAGATCCTGGAGGCTTGGGCTTGAGTCTGAGCTCCGTTGCTTTCAAAGTACAGCTGTGGGGCAGGGCACTGCAGGGCGACGGGCCCAGTGAGCCCTGGCGTGGAGGAATAAATGCACGGGTGGGTGTGGACACAGCTATGCCGGGAGAGGAAGGAGGTGGTGGCTTAGCTTGGATTTAAGCCAGAAGCCGACCCTGAACCAGGGTTCAGGTGAAGGAGTTTAGCTGGGAGGCGATCCCCGGGGGTGACCCCAGGAAGCACCTGTGGGGTCTAAGAAGGAAGCCCAAGCAAGGTGACTTAAGGAGGAGCAGGTTACCGCGATGGGACCCAGGGGTCCCGACTTGTCCTGCTCCAGGGGAGAGAGCCGAGCTACTTCTCTCTTGTTGATTCTGAACCCACAGGCCGCGCCCACTCGGGAGACTGGAGCGTCACAGGTGATCACAGAAGCCTCAGGGGGCACGGGAGGGACAGGGCAGGGCGGCAACTGCTCTAGCCTGAGAGGATAGGAGATATGCCAGGAACGGAGGCAGAGGCCAGTCGCCTTAGGCGAGGGGAGCCATTGACACGTAAAGCGCCGTGACCGCGTCACTGCCTGTAGATTCCGGATGCCGGGGGATGTGGGCCAGGGCGACAGGCTAGGATGCGGCCCCGGGAGGACGGGCCAGATCTGGCCCTGCCCAGGTGGACAGGCAGGTGGGTTGAGGGGGTGAGGGGGTGCTCAGAGCTGAGGCCAACCTCAGGCGGGGACAGAAAGGACCCCCCAGCACTTCTGCGTGTCTGACCTGTGAGCCCACGTGGGCAGGGATCTCGCCCCAAACAAACCGGCCTGATGGGCCGAGAGGCAGGTCAGGGAGGGGCTGCGGCCGAGGGAGACTCTGATGGTTATAGGGTATCTGGGTGGGATCCCAAGCAGGGCCTGCAAGTCTGGTCTGAGCACCGAGAGGAGAGCTCGGTGACTCCCTGTGGTCCCTGGTGTGCTGCCCCAAATCTGCCCAGACTTTAGCCTCTCGGGGGCTGGTGACGGGGCCCCATGGTGTCACTCTGGGATCCTGCGCTTGTCTCTTCCGCTGGCTGAGGCTGGGGGGTCTGAAGCTTGGCTGTCACCCGCTGGCTGAACGACGTAAGCGGTCTGCTCCGAGCGTCCATCTCTCCGTATGCAACGGGGACCACGCCCTTGCAGACAGCTACAGAGTATAATGCACGACGTGCAGGGGAACGTTAAGTAAGCGAACGGAATCCCTCCTCCCGGGCAACACTGCTAAGTGAGCTGTGCAGTGGGTGCTGGGAGGGGCCGGTGCCCGGGGCGCAGTGGGCAGGAGACAAGGTGGCCCCCACCCCTGAACTGCCAGTGCTGGGTTCAGCTGGGTCCCCAAAGCACGCGTGGCACCCCTGCGAAGCAGCCACCTGGAAGAGGTCCCGGCATCAGGGGCCAAGGGGACAGGCCTTGACGGTTTGGGCCGAGGACCTGCCGGTCATCAGCAGTCACTCGGCCACCACTGGGTGGACCCTGGAGGCTGGGACGGGGACCCAGGATGGAGCGAAGCAGTGGGACCCCCGGGGTAGGGAGGGTGAAAGTGACACCGGGTGACAGGGGAGGGGAGGGGAGCGAGAGAGAGGAGGGCGTCCGGGGCAGCCTCGGGTTTCTGGCCTCGGGGACGGGACAGTGGAGCGGGTTTGGGTGAGCGGGGAAGGGGAGGCTGGGGAGATGACAAGGTTGGGGTGTCATGGTCCCACCCTCCCCCAAGCTTGTTTGGGGGACGTTTTGTGAACCACGAACGGCCAGGTCCTGGTGCAGGGGCAGGCAGGGGGGACAAGGCTTGTGGTCAGTCCCCTTGTCCCTTCTCTCCTTCACATTGTTCCTGTATGGGGTCGGATATGTCCCCGAAAAACTCACAACCTTCCCAGAACCTCAGAAGGTGACCTTGTTTGGAAACAGGGTCTTTGCAGATGTTATCAAGTTAAGATGAGGTCGTCCTGGGGTAGGGTGGGCCCTTCGTCCAGTATGACTGGTGTCCTTACAAGAAGAGGAGAGACACGGAGACAGACACAGAGGAGAACGCCACGTGACATCAGACCTAGGACTGCCTGCAACACAGAAGCCAAGGGAGAGGCATGGAGCAGATTCCTTCCTAGGGCCTTCAGACAGAGCATGGCCCTGCCAATGCCTTGATCTCAAACTTCTGGCCCCCAGAACCTTCAGAGGATACATTTCTGCTGTTTAAAGCTGCCCACCGGAGGACTTCCCCGGTGGTCCAGTGGTTAAGACTCTACGCTTCCAATGCAGGGGCGCGGGTTTGCTCCCTAGTCAGGGAAAGAAGATCCCACATGCTGCACAGCTCGGTCAAAAAATACAATAAATTAAAATAAAATAAAGCTGCCCACTGTGGGACTCTGTTATGGCCACCCCAGGACACCAATACGCTCCCCGTCTTTCCTTCCTCAACCAAGGCTCACCCCTCACCCTATCTGAGAATTCCACCTCCTTCTCGGAGCCACCCTGATCAAAGTCCTAAATCTCCTTGGTTGGAGGGTTGAGGCTGGACCTGATTCTCCTAATTAGTATCACCCCGGCCTGGCTTCATCAGGTGGTACTTCCCATACTCTCCAGAGGGTTGGGTTTAATTTTCTGCCTCTGGTCGTGACGAGGGGGAAAAACCATCTTCAACCTGGATATTCTACTGTCCTCAAATCCCGCTACCTCTTCCTTCGGTGGCTGATGTTTGCAGGCATAGAAAGTGAGTTCAATTATTCATTCACATATTCAGCACATATTTTTTCCATAGTTCATCAAAAACTTTCAAGGACTTTCAGAAAAATCTCTTTTATTCTCTACCCATTCAGTTAGCTGAATGCCAAAGCAGCAGAAGAGAAGAGTGCCTTGCTTCCTGTCTCACCCACCCTGTCTCCCTGCCTCTCATCTAGCATGCAGATTCCAAATTAGAGAGCCCTCGTTAGCACCCACCACGTGCCAAGTACCTGACAGGCTTTTAAAGTTATCATAAGAATAAGCTGCTTATTGAGTGAAGTGCGTGTTAAATGCCAGACATCATGCTAAGGGCTTTCCATGTTGTCTCATTTTAATCCCTTGAGGTAGGTGTTATCACCCCCATTATATAGATGAGGAGACTGAGGCCAACTTATCTAATGACTCCGCTAAGGAAGCACAGCTGGTAAGTAATTGTTTCTGACCGAAACTAGCCCAGGTCCAAGCTTGGTGTCCTGACCCCCACGTCGCAGCTCTGCTGGGCTTACAAAAGATGCCCAACGATGACCTACATGGGAATAGAATCTACAAAAGAGTGGATATGTGTATATGTATAACCGATTCACTCTGCTATACACCTGAAACCAACACAGTAGAGTCGCAGATCAACTCTACTCCAATGAAAATTAATTAAGACCATAGATCCTTTTCCCCACAAAAGATGCCCGACGAACACCGGCCAGAGGGCTGACCGCTGTGGCCTGTGGACACGGTTGGCTGGGAGGCAGGGGTAGAAGCTTCGGGTCCTGGCCTTGTCACTCTCCGGGGAGGACACAGGCAAAAATCTCTCAAGTGCCACGTGGCAGTCACTAGCGAGAATAGTAGTTAAGGAATTATGAGTTATTAATAACATTTATAATGATGAGATGAGGATCATTATTATAACGATGAGAGGGGCCATGAACTAGTGTCAATGGCAATAATTACTAATTTATCGGGGAATTAGAAGACGGTTCAAGGTTTGTAAATCAGGGAGGAACGAGAAAGCGAAGTATGTGAGAAAGTATGTGAATTTGGAAGTTCTGAAGATTTGCCTGACGGCGGCCAGCGAAGAATTTCAAAACAGTTGCTTACCCAAGGCTGTTCTCCCGGGAGAGCTGATGATGTATTGGATCTCCTAAAAATGCAACACAAACAAACAAACAAAAAACCCCAAGACACCCTGGACCCCGGGATCGTTCTAAGGCTTCAGGCTAAGATGGCAGCTGTTTAGATACCAAGCCTGCAGCACAGTTAAACCCAGGGGCAGACGGGGAG